>NW_008676630.1:0-35306 GCF_000695815.1 Acanthisitta chloris | reverse complement strand
GGTTGGAGATGTGGATGGGGTTTTCTACCTCCAACATGTAGGTTTGTGGCTCTTGCACTTTGGGTCAGAGCTCTCTTCTAGGCAATTGCCAGCTCACTCCTGGCTAGAGGTGTCTGGTGGGTTGATGACTGCTTCTTCTGCCTTCATCCCCCACCTAGGGCTGCATCTTACTATTCATCCACGGCATGCCTTGGTTTGTGTCAGTGTTTCAGCCATACTGATTGATTTCTGAGACTTGTGTATTTGCAACGCTGAAACTGTGACTTGATCAGCAGAGAGGCAGTCTGAGTCCCTGCTCCTTTTGCATAGGGTCTACTATGTCCCCTTTAAGCATCCCTCTATGATTCACCATCACCCTTTGAAGTGAGTATTCTGAAAGACGTGAATGATAGCAGCTACAACAGACAGCTCTTCAGACTGATCTTTCTCCTCTAGCTTGCAAGAGTCCTGCAAAGCTGTGTGAGGATTACTCCTTCCCTCTCACACAAACATGAGAGTGGAGGTGAGAGGTGTCCCAGGGGCAGAGCCAGGAGAGAGCATCTGTGTTCCCATCTCTTCTGCTCTGTGCCATTACCCCTGGAGCCAGGAGCAGAACAGCAAGTTTAAAGCAACTTATGTTGCATCTAAAATATACTGAGCAAAGAATCAGTCTAGCAAACAATCTCATGGTCCACATGGAAATACTTGAGCTGTTTCTGCTGCGGGTTACAGCCGTGCTTTACCATGGCTGCCCAGTGAAGGAACTGAGCCCAGCTGGGTGTAACTGAGGGTGGTGCTCACATTGTCTGGGCTAAATGTCAGCAAGGAACAGCAGCAGTTGAACAAGATGGATTTCTAAGCATTTCCCTTTTTCTGGTCACACACAGCCCTCATTCTTGGACAGCTGGGGCAAAAAAAGACAAGAGCAAAGTTTTTTTAGATGGAAAGTACCTAAACGGTTTGTTCTTTGTGCATAGAAACAAACAGAAATGAGTTCTGTAAATGTCAACACCCAGTTTTCTGCGTATATAGCCCAGCTGTTAGGAAAGACTGATGAATTCTAGTGCTGCTTTGCGTTTAGGGGATAAACAGGATCCACAGCTCAGCCCAGAGGGTTCCTGTCCATGCTTCTAAAGATATGCAGTCAAGTTTAGGGTGTTACCTGTGCCTGGCTGACCCATAGCTCTGCTGAGGTGGACTCCATTTGCCCACCAGACTCTGGACCTTGTGGGTACTGCTTGGTGACTTCGGAGCAAAGTTGGCTCTGTTGGCTGGGGACAGATATCTCCTCTGGTCACCACCAACCTACCACCATTTGTTGAGTTACTGTTTTCTTCCATCTTGGCAGCAGATGTGATTTGGTCTTCCTTCATGTTAGGCAAAATCAGCTGGGCTAGCTTAGACCTGCCAGTGAAACTCTGATCCAAGTGAGTGGTCACGGTGCTCTCTGGCAGGTGGACCATAATGCACTCCTGGAAGTGTCAGCTGCTCCTCTCTGAAAGGAGTATCTGTCTGTTTAATCTGGTCAAAATGGTGTGCCCTGAGCTGGCTAGTCTTGCACTGAAACAACTTAGGGAGTGCCCATGTGCTCCAGGTAAACTCTGGCAGCAGAAGCACTGGGCTAGGGAGTGAAGACGGGGAGATGGACAGTAAGTGTTCATGGCTGCTCCTGCTGGACCCAATGGGGATGTTTCCTCTCGGATTCGAGATGGAACATACACGCAGGTTAGCCACTTCTGCTTAACTCCTTACTCAACTTGCAGTTAATGAGAAAATCTCATTCAAACCCAGGTCTTGAATCTAATAATTCATGGTAGCTCCTAAATCTGAACCATTACCCATGGAGAAGAGGGGTTTAGTGCACTCCTTACGTTTACTGTGTCAGTCTTCCTGCAGGTGCAGACTGTGCAACAGAACTGCTTGTGTTGGGTGCCCAAAGTTTCTCAGCTACTACATTCACTACTGCGACTAGCATAAGCAATATGATAATTTTGAGAAAAGTCCATGGTTCTAAGCCTTCCAAAAGGCTGTGACCCTGAATTTGGGCCAGATGTGAAATGCCAGGCTTTTCTTTCCTCTATACAAATTTGTCAAGGTCTTGTGTGATGCACCGACTCTCCTGTGATGGTGTAGAGGGACCTGACCCATGCTCTGAAGCGAGCTGCTGTCAGATGAAGGTAGATATAGGAACAGGTCTCTAAGCAGTTAAAGACTGGCATATTTACATAGAATGTTTTGCTAATGTTGGTCTTCCAAGAAACCAGTTGTAAAACTTGCTGCAGGGCTGCTTCTGCAACTGTGTGCCAGACAGCAGCTGAAGCCTTGTGTCCAGGACAGGGGCTCATATACTGCTGTCTAGGAAACTCTTCTGCACAATGCAAACCCCTGAGTTTCTGTGCTTACTGTTCTGTTTTATTATGAAACCTGTTCTGAAATATTGTTCCTAACTAGACATGATTTGAATTGGATTCCTTTTTGCTGTCCTTTTTGTGGTGCTCAGTTAAGACTTAATTTTTCAATTCTTGACTGAAAATTTGTTACAGCGAACAATTATATCCAAGTCAGTAGAAAAGAGGAGATTTCTATGTTGATCTTAACATGTTTTACCCATCCTTCTCATTTTTAGAAAAGTATGTGAAACTGGACTTAGCTTACATTCCTTTTACATAGGGTTGAACTCTACATGTATTTATAAACTCGAAGGATATCAGCAGTTGGAAATGAAGGTGATGCTGGTGAGCTTGGTTAGTCTTGCAGTTGTCATATCTGTTGGGAGCCTGGCTGCAACACACCGCCAGCAAAGCCAGGCTCTGTGCAGGACAACACTGTCCCCAGTGCATGCAGTACTTGGAGCTCTTCTGCTCCCTTCTGGCGAAGTCTTGAAATCCAAACCAGGATTGCTCTCAGAAGCTCTGTGGTCAACACAATCCTTAATGATGGTGGTGTAGGAAATAAGGTGTGGGGATGAGCGTGCCACATCCTCAAGTAAGTAACCATTCATAGGTTCCATTTCTCTTTCCTTTTCAGGAGGGAACCCACAAAACTTCATGGTAGCCCATTCCTTCTAGAGACTTTTGAGGTCCTCAGAGTCAATGTGCTCAAGAGTCACAGTTACTGCAGTGTTGCAGCGATGTACTGATTTCTGCCTCCCTACCTGGGGCTTGCTTTTCATGCTGCTTCCTTTGCCTGGTTACTGTATTCCTAATGTTTAAACTCAGGGACCTTCCCACTAACCTGCAACCAGACCTTTCAGTAAGGGCACAGAATTGTCCTATTTTTCTTCAGTGTAGCTGAATTTGGTATTGAGACAGGTTCTGTCTCACAAGAATCAAGAATTTTTGAACCAGCAAAGTTCTGCCCATAGCACCTCCGCACCTTGGTGCTTGTCTGCATGTCAGTGAGCTTATTCTGGACAAAAATTAAATGTACTGTTGAATTAAATGAAACAGAATTCATAATCATGACTGTTCGCAGGTGAAGCTTCACCTTAACCTGTTTTACACACTATTCAGCTGCTCTGAATAGTTGAAAGAGACAAGTGGGGAGCCTTGTGGGGTGTCTGCTTTGAGGAACAGGAAACTTGGGCACGGAGACACAAGACTAAATTCTTATAGGGTCCTATAAGGAGCTCCCAGTCCTCTCTAGAGTCATATGACCACACGACCCAGGACCAGGAATCCTCTAATTGTTTGGGGAAGAGGGCTGTACCACATTCAGATTCAGGGTCACTCCCTTGTATGACAAATGACCCCACTGGTAGCTGGATCTGGAGGGGTACCTGGTCAAGCAAACTGCAGTGCTGCCATGGGATCAGATTGCAATGCTGCTCTGCTCTGGAGATACAATGAGCTAATCCTACACACTTGGCTCTGGCTGCAGTTCCCAGAGTAAAAAAATTCAGCTTTATTTGTAATCAGAGTTCTAACCTGCACAGCTGACAACCCTAAACAAAAGGCAGTTAAAAAAGAAGCCTAATGTTTATCATCTAACATGTTTTCAAAAACACATCATGTTTACTAACATACTGCTCTTAGGGGGTGTAACTCATGTCTTTAATCGTTGAGATTTGACAACAGCAGGTAAATTAGCAGGTTGCAATACAGGAAACCTTTCTTAGAATGTCACTTCACCAATCCTGTAGCAGGGTTGGAACCTGAGATTTTCCAAGAAGCTGTGTATGCTGTGGACCAGCAATAGTTCAAACCCAGTGGAGCTGTGCTGGCAAATGTTCCCATGCAAAATGCAAGATGGTAAAGAAGTATTTTGTTTGGATGAGTTATATCACTCAGGCTATACTTGTCGCAGCAAGAGGGCTTTTGTAAGTTGTCTGCACTTGTTTCTTCATGCTGATACAGTTACACTGGAGAAATCTTTAAAACAGACTTAGTCTTCCTGCAGAAAACTATGTCTCCAGGTGTCCGTGGCATGGAATATAAATGGGTATTCATCATCATTGACCAACTACTCTTAAACTCTGCTGGGAATTAAAATACCAACCTATTGGTTTTCTATCATCTTCCTGGCTGTTAAATGGCTACTGCTTATCTTATGTGACTCTCTTGTGCTACATACATATAACCTATGACAACATTCTTGCTATTTTTATTATGTTCAAAGTGCTCTCCCTTCTCTTCTTCTCATCTTTCTCTTCCTTCTCAGACTTCTGTTAGCTTTTCTTTTCTCATCTAACCTCCCACAGCCTGCTACTGCTAAAGGTATGGAAGCTGGATCACCACTAGGAAGATCTGCTGATTTAGGATGTTGGTGTTACAGCCATTTGCACTTTTGCTCCATTATTGCTTCTGTCTGTCTACTAGTACCAAGTACAGTTAAAAAAAAAGCCCAGTCTTTATCACCTAACATGTTTTTAAAAATACATGTTAAAAAACCAAGTCTGACAGTCTCAGATTTGACTTTCAGACTTTGTTGGCTTTTTTCCCCCTTCATTACCTAGCCTTCTGCCCTCTACTCACCTGTGTCTTATCAAGCACTTACGAGTATTCTCAGTGTCCTTCAGCTGTGCTTATGCACTTATCAGGAGCCTAAATCCAGTAGAGCTCAATGGGAGGCTTTCAAAGGAGACTGTAAGAAAACAAAATCAGTTGTTTTCTTTCCAAGGTCCATGTCTATAATAAATACTAATACAAAAGATCAGTGGACTAGCAGCAGCCAAGGAGGGGGATACAGGAGGAGTGAATTCACAGGTACTAGTTAGTCTACCTATATGTTTTTACACTGCAACTTGATGATAAATTATGTATATTTGCCTATATCCTTGCCTAGTTCACCCTTAATTTGCTGTTCATCTTTATAGATAGTAAACCCTCTGAGGCAGAGAATTCATACTTTTGCATAGCACCTTGCAATCTTGATGAGGTACCGAGGACACAGGTATTTAATTATGATGTTATTATTAAATAAAAGTGAGTGTGCTGCTCCAGGGTTTCATTTATCCACAGATCCATGGCAATTTCATGATGAAAATCTCATTGGAATCTGAAGAAACTGAAGTGTCTTGGACTTGGCATATGATGCCAAGAATCTGCAAACCTTGGAGGGTCTATTGAAAGTAAGTTAAGAAATTAATAATGTTTTTTAATTCTTGGGCTTCATGCTGTACAGCTGGGTTCTTGCCAGAGCTGGTACTCTTATTCACATGACATCCCTCAAGTATTATGAATTCTGCCTAAGGTAGCATGGCAGCATGAGTTGTCTTGTGGTATAGATCCATGGGCTTCCACAGTCAGAACTGGAAGTTGACAGTTTTAAGGTTTGTCTTTCCCTCATACTGGAACTGCTAAGATTTGAGCAACCCTACTTTTGAGTGCTATTTACCACTGACTTCTTTAATTTTCTTCTTGGGCTGTATATTGTCTCACTTTGGCTAAGAAACAACAGGTGGAGATATAGAAGTCTTGGTCTGACCCAGAGAAGTTCAGCAGCTGATCTGCCAGGAGCACACAGCCGTTATCAATCCCCTGGCATTAATGAGTCCTGATCCCTGGGGGGTCCCGAGTCTTGCTGAAGGTCTGGGCAGAGCTGTCTTCCTGCAGGGACTTGTTATGTCCAGGCAAGGCTTGCAGCAGATTGTCTTCTCCATGCTTTGGAATATGCTCTCATTTAGTCTTGAGAAAGAATAAGAAGGGAGTTAACAAATGAGGCTTTTTCCATGTTGTTTAGATTCTGATGCATCCTATCCAGAATTTTAATGGAAAACTTTCTTCTTCATTCCTATGGGCCAGCTACTCAGCTGGTGTAAATGCAAATGCCATCACTGCTGTGTTCTTTGATGCAAGGTTAGGGCTTAGCTCATGGTGGTGTTGTGTCTGGGAATATTTTTATCCTTTAGAGAAATTTGCCTCTTTTCCCCCTCTGCCTCCTCAAGGATTCTTTCTTCTCAACAAATGTTCTCCTCTGTCTGGAACATATGGGAAAAGTATTTTCTTCCATTCCTTCACCACTCAAAAATGGTCAAATCAATTTGGCTAAAATTAAAACCTTTTGGGTTGAATCTTAGCCTAGAAAACTTCATCTCCCAAAGGAATCCTTAAAGAAAGTTGTAAGCAATTTTCAAAAAAGATGGAGTTGGCTTGGAAAACAAAGCTGGGGCAGAAACAATTGGAAAAGCCTTTTGGTAGCTGTCACACCCTTGTCTTCTAGTGTGCAAATCTCACTTTGATTGTCATCTGAGAAGGGATGGTGGCTATTGACTTCTGCAGCTCTATACAGTCAGCAGGATAATCAATTCCAATGACCAATGTATGCTCTTCTCCACTTTATTTTTCATCTATGCAGGGCTTTGTGCTTCTGCTTTTGGCTGAAAATGCAAATGACTAAGTATTTGGTACTCGACTTTGCAGACTTCATAAGGTCAAATAGCTTGGACAAGGTTTTCAAATTTTGGATTGTTTAACCCAGCCCTTTGAGATTGATTTAAAACTATCTAAAAAGCTGTCATCTTCATGGATGAGATGGTGAAGGGCCCACTGGTGAAGCAGCAAGAAGACTAACTTCTTGGAGTAAAACATAGCTGGCTTTGTTCTAATTAAGTGAATACTGTCCTGATATCTGTCCTTCCAATTTGGGAAATTTTTTCTTCTTTTATTTTCATGGATATTGAATTGAATAAGAGTAAGTTATACACTTGGACTTGTACCAGTTACAGTAGTGAGTGAATCACTGGTAGTTTGATGAATTCAGTGTGGGAAAGAGCTAGCATGTGGTTGCAGCCAGGTGAAGAAAATTATCTGATTTGGGGTGGCTGATTTGGACTTCTTGTTCAGAGTGATTCATCCAAGGAGAGAACGTATCCAAGGAATAGGAGTTGTTCACACCAAATGAACTTTCAAGCCCTGTAGCACATCTGACGTCAGTGTTATGCACCCATTTCTAGTACTTTATATCAAGGAAACAGGGCCTGCAACTTACATGAAATGTCTGCCTTACCATAGCATTATTTTCTTAGTAGCACTGGTGCCTTTGTTCTATGCACTAGCACAGGTAGGACTGAAGTCTGGTTAAGTCTGATTTCTTATGTTCTTTCAAAGTCTATACAGCAAATCCACTGTGATTATGATTAGAGTGATTCCTTGCAACATAATCAGCAGACATTAATCTAAAAAACATTACTTGGAGCTGAAACAAGTACTCTATTTGACTGTCTTTGTCATGGTAGAATTCCTGTCTGAATATCTAAATGATAATTTCAGCTGTTTAAACATCAGACTTTACTTTTTGCAGATGTCCCTGCCCTTTTTAGCACTTGGAACACTTTATCTTATACTATGGTCCAATTTTGCCATCAGGTACAGTAGCACATGCCACAGTGTTAGGCATGATATCATTAGAAAAGAAGGAAAAGAAAAAGACCTTTCTAGTAGATCCTAGTTGTTCCTCTAAATCCTATTGTTCCACAATACACATATCTTGAGGGTTGGTTTTACAGAGAATGAGAGACTTTCTGCAGAATATACTTACTGTCTTAGCACACATCCCCTGATTCACATACTGCATGTCACTCTGTGTATTGATGAAAACGTTCCTATCACACATGCTGGGTACTCTGAGCCACCACTTTGCTGCTAAAAAAGCAATTATCCTTAGATTGAATGGCGGTATCTTGGGAAGAAAACCTCTCTAGATTAGCTGGGGCTGTTTTAAATCCCTGTGGACTGGAAGACAGAGGGATATAGACAAAATAGGACCTGGAGTCTGAAGTCCCTCTCTTGGCTCTGAGAACTGGCCTGTCAGATGTCTGAGCTCTCTGCTTGACAATGTGTGCCTCGAGGCCATCCTCATTTGCTGTACAACCAGCCAGTGACCCATGCCTGAGGCATCATCCAGGGCATACATGCTGTCATCTACCCAGACACACACAGCAGCTTATTGTGCCCCCAGGCAAAGCCAGCTGGGTTTTCTGCAGATAAGCACAGGCAAGCAAGTGTGAGCCTGTGCTGCTCAAACCTGCTTTTTCAAACCAGGATAGGCATGACCTCTCTTTCTCAACTTTTCCCACCTGTCAATCAGAATCTGTGATACTGACCTTCTTAGATACTTTGACGTATACTGAGGGGCTTTTTTCCTTCTGTCAGGATTCCTAGCCATGCAGAAAGATCCATTTGGTTCTTTTGCTGCCAGCAAAGAAAATACTGTCAGGGAGCAAAAGGTTGATCACTCTATCCAAAAGCTTGTGATCTTAGTAGGAGGTAGACATTATTGATAAATACCTCAGGTTGAACATGGGATAGCTATTGTAGATGAGGTAATGCACCTCAGAAGTGTACGTCTGTATTTTTCCTGCCCTAGTGTCACCCAAAAACATTGCTGAGTGCTGTCTGTGAAGACTTATGTATTCATGCAAATTTTAATATTTACATTAAAATTGAAAAAGAATCTTCAGGTCATTTCTTCCTTGCTGTAGCCTTAATTCTTCTTGGATCTTTGTTTTCACTCATATTTGTTTTCATAATGTCTGTTAACACTGAATTTCTGTTACAAACATTACCAAAAAAAAAGCAGTGCTACAACATTAATTAACACAGCAGAGTCATGAGGACAAAAACTCCTAACTTCAGCGTAAACACTACAGAGCAACACACAAAGATGTCCCTGAGGACACAGGCCTGCACAGAAGCTGGATGCCAAAAGGACTAATGAAGCTCTGGTGCTTATGTTGTAGCTGTCTTGTGTCCATGCTGATGTTGAATAATCTTTGGATATGCTTGTTGATATTAAGGTCATCTAGTTCTCTTGTATTTAAAATGGTTTCCAAAATTCTGTGAAAATATTCTAGCACCTTTTTTTTTTTTGTAATGAACTGGTTCCTGAATTCTGTACTTGTTTCCTTAGTTCAGCTTTTCATTGGCCAACACTTCTAATTCCAGGAAAGAGAGTCCAGAACCTGAGTTAGCTTTTGATTTACAAGAAAGCCAAGAAAATGTTCTTGGTTCATCGTAATTTGGGAGAAAGAAGGAACATTTCCAGGAAGCTGGATCTAAAGGTGAGGAAACTGTATCAGCAAGGAGAGCTGTAGGTGATACAACATTAACATGAGTTAAACTGGAGGAGGTGACCATGGTCCATATTGGGACTGGACCTGCTAGTGTTCAGAAGAGAAGGAGCAGAATTAGGCGGTTGGCTCTCTGGAGTGTGTCAGAGGTGTCTCTTATAAGGATCATGGTAAGTGAATGTTGTCCTGAAATGTCCATTGAGTTGAATCTTGGCTCCTCTCAGACTAAACCCTGCCTGGACTTACTCCATGAACTTGAGCACTTGGCAGCGATGAAAGGAGACAGCTGTGTGTTCAGGGCACTCGCTGGGTTTGCTGTATGTGTGCAAAGGTGTGGAAAAGGCAAAACACTGTCACCATCCTCACTTTTGCTTAAAGGAAAATGTCAGGAGCAAGAGACGGACTTGTTGTACACTTAAGCTGGTAGATGGGCATGAGAGGTGCCGCGGGCTCGTTCCTCAGCTCGGTGTGCATGGCGCTTGGATGGCAAGATACTTCTACAGAAAGCCCAAACTAAGCTTTCTGCAGGTGTGGACTTTTCTTTGTGCAGGAATCACAGATATAGGAACATGACACCTTCTGCCTGGATTTTCCCTGCATGATCCATTGAAGCTAGATGGATCCACCACAACCGAGGGATGAGCCATCTGTATGTAAAGTTCAAAGGGAGATTTAGTTCCATGTTTGGCTCAGCAGGTCTGAAAATAAGTAGTTAATTTGAATTAAATTTCATGATGATATTTAGGTTCCTAAATAGGAATTTAGGTGCACTGATAAGAATTAGGACCTTGAACAGTTTCAAGAACACATTGGGAATCTGTGATGAAACTGTGTCATGAAAATAGGAGGTTTCTTTACCCCACTGAGTAATTTGATAGGACCAACCATATTCCGAATTTAAATGCATTGAGGGAAGGAGATAGCACAGTGGAAGATTTCTCATGGCTCAACCAAAAAGCCTCCAAGCACTCTCACTCCCTCTCTTCTCTTGATGTATTCAGATAGTCATATAGTAAGTGTACTGTAAAAGACTGAGCCACAGCCTCCCTTTGCTGATCTCGGCAAGGTCTGGCATATTTGCTCTGTTTGTTCTGGAGTTTTTTAGGCACAGCCAGCTTGCACAGCTCTGCTTTTGACCACTGCTGTGAACTGAAATCATGTGGGATGTTTCATTTGCTGAGCCACCTCCAAATCCCAAACTTCAAACAATGCTCTGGCTGGAAATCTCATCCTTCAAACATGGGTTGTGCTAGCTGAGAGTACATATAGAACAGGGAGACTATTGCCAAGCATGATATAGTCCCAAGGAATATACTGAACTTGGTTAGATAACTGGATGTTACTAGATCTCACCAGTTAACACCAGTTGAATACTTGGTCTGTGCTTCAGGGAGACTGCAGTCAGCTTTGAATGTGGAGCCTTCCCTTGGCTTTAGGGTTTTCCTGGCTTTCCACAGGTTTCCCTCCAACACCGGATACTTTTTGCAATACCCTGTGGGATAACAGCTCTACAGTGCAATATATTTCCCCTATATTTCACTGTAGGGAGTGATTTTCCTAAGTCCCCCCAACACAAAATAACCTGTATGATTCGCAGATGTGCAAAACCAGAAGGGACAAGGAAATTGGGAGATTCTTAGGATCCATCCCTGGCCCATGAGCTAAGGACACTTCCCCCTCAGCAGCACTTGCCCAATATCCTCATCCTTGTCCTCCACAGGAGTCACAGGGTAAAGCAGAAGGGATGCATTAGAAAGAGTATTTTAGGGGAACAAAGGACACTGAAGCTGTCACCACACCAATACTCCTCAAGTGATGTCAGTGCTGGAACATGGAAGGCCAGCAGTGAATGATTTTCCAGTGGGGACAGAGCTGTGCCTGGCAATGGCCAAGCTCTACTGTCCTGATTGTTTATTTAGGTCATGGGAGCTGCTTAGAACAACAGAGATTGTCTCTTACTCTGCGTTTGAGCCATGACTGATGCAGGGTTTAGTGTGGGATGGCTATTTTGAAGATACCATTCAGTGGACCAAAATTAGGGATCAAGACTTCCTGAATAGGAGTCCACATACAAGGTTACTTTCCACTTTATACCTGTATAAAACTGACTTCAGTAAACAGGTCAATACTCTGCCAGCAGGTCCTCACAGACAGTGTTATGGGTTGTTTCTTATGGGAGTCATGAGGAGAAAAGGACACTTTCCTACCCTACACTAACACAGATTTTATGTTGAGTCTGAAGTGATCCTCCTCTTGCCCCACGTGAACTTAGCAAACATAAGGGCTTTTGTACTGCCTGTAGTTGGCCGAGTCAGTGAAATGTCTCTCCTCTCTGAAGGTGTGTGGGAATGAGATCAGTCTGTGCTGTGCAGGGCTTTCGAAGATACCCAAGCCAGCATGGAGCCATTGGGGTATATCCATGTCTCTTAGAGCAGCATCTTGCAGAGATCTTGCTCAGGTGCCTGGAGTGGCATGAGAAGCACAGTTAATTATATGGGATTCAATAAAGGATATCCTGCCTGTGTGACATGCAATTTAGGAATGTGTGGTGTTCCCAAACTGGGAAAAGACTTATTGCCCTAATGACAACAGTTCTTGCATAAAAATAGGTTTGGCATATACTGAGAGCTACATGTGTTTATGACTGCTGAGAGATCTCCTAAGTGTTTGGGCTGCAGAGCTGGAATTTGCTAAGGCCTGGTGTTGTTTAGCTGAAATGAAGGGGAAGAAGGGAAATTTGCACCTTTTGGCCCTAATTATCGCAGTGTTCTTACAAACTTTGTAATAAATTTCACTGAAAACTCTCTATACTCAGAATGGGCGGATCAGCCATGCTCAGATGACATGCTGCCTCCCTGGGCTTTTGTTTGGGCTGCAGAGCTGGAATTTGCTAAGGCCTGGTGTTGTTTAGCTGAAATGAAGGGGAAGAAGGGAAATTTGCACCTTTTGGCCCTAATTATCGCAGTGTTCTTACAAACTTTGTAATAAATTTCACTGAAAACTCTCTATACTCAGAATGGGCGGATCAGCCATGCTCAGATGACATGCTGCCTCCCTGGGCTTTGGAACCAGGCAGTCAAGGAAGGGAAGACTCCTGCTGTCTCTTTATGGGCTTTGTTTAAACTTCAGATTCTCTCAATGTAAGCAAGCTTACATTGAACCTCTGACTGCTGAACATGGTATTTACATCTGCTCCCATCTGCAGAAAGCTGCACATGCCTGCACTTAGCCAGAGAAAGACCTGAAAATCCCCATTCCATTCAAAGGACAGAGATTTGCCTTCCATTCCTCGGCCAGGAATTCTTAGTCAAATCCTATGGAAAATAGTCCTATCTGAGTAGTAAATCTTAGATGCTTCTGCATGTTTATTCTTTATTTCCATCTCATTGGCCCAAGTTCATTTTCAACCTTTGATTAGGGCAGCTATGTAGTGGAGGCAGGCTGGGTGGGGTATGTATTTTTTTTCTTCCAAGCTATGCTTTTGAATTTTTAAAACCACCTAGCAAAAGGGCAGAGCAGATAGTGATAGAATGATTGGCTTTGCTTAGCAGTGCAAATAAGTGGTCCCTCCTTCTTCCTCTCCCCTGTGAAAGGTTAGACTGGAACCAACTGACCTGATTCTGCCTGAGCCAGCTCCAGAGGGATGATAACAGCCCAGGCTAAAAACAAATGAAATACCTGCATGGTTGTAGTTTGCAACAAAACTCTACAACTGTTTGTGTCAAATCAAGACCAGCCTGTTCCCTGTCTACCTGAAGGAATTTATTGTATTTTATGGAGCGCTTGCTCTTTGATCTCGTCAGTGTCTAGGCTGAATTTCTGGCACTCATTCAACTTTAGGTGGGTTCCTGAAATGTGACCTGAATTGAATTCAGTGCAATAGCTAGACATAGGTAACTGCTGTGGAGTGTTGCCTTAAAAATTCCAGCAGTTTGCAATCTGGGCCATGTGCTGGGGGCCCAGATCTGCTTTTAAAGCAGCTCCTTGCTTCCTCTGGGTATGAAGAATTTAAATTATTCCTTAGAAGAACATAGTGGTCTTGGCAAAATATGGGATCAATGGACACACAGATGGGCAGTGTGGCTTGTCTGCACTCTAGCCAGGCTGTCTGTCCAGCCTTGGGCACTGATATGGGCTCTTAATGAGCTTTCTGTAAGAAAATGAGGCACTTTCCTATTCTGTGACTGCAGCTGTATGGAGAAATAACTTTTCACTGTAAATCAATCACTTGCACCTTGTACATTTTCCAAGGAAAATGTTGTACATTTTCAGAGGGTGGCTGCTCCCCTGTCCAAGTGCTGCTCTCCATTCTGATTCAGAGACAGCATTTCAGGGGCAGGATCTTGTCCCTAATCCCAAATTTGCATGTTATTATTTAAGTCAGATTTATGTCTCCAGTACCCTAAAAGCCATTATTAAATAACTTGAACCTCAAACTCCATTTAGCCAGAAGACAAATGCCCTGCAATCAACCTGATGCTCACTCTAGTAGCTTAAGGTGCACAAGTCCATGGGACCTGATTAGACACATCTGCAGATTCTGAGGGAATTGGGGGATGAAGTGATTTTGAAATGTCATGGCAGTTCAGTGAATATCCCATTGACTGGGAAAGTGCAAATATAACCCCCATTTTTAAAAAGGGAGAAAACCCAGGGAGCTACAGGCCAGTCACTTTGTTCCTGGAAAGATCTTGGAGCAGATCCACCTGGAAACTAGGCCAAGGCACATAGAAACTAAGGAGGTTATTGGTGACAGCCAGCATGGCTTCACTGAGGACAAATCAGCCATGACAAATTTGGTGGCCTCCTACAACAGGGTTATAGCATGGGTGGTTAAGGGAAGAGCAACTGGCACCACGTCCTTGGACACGTGCAAGGTATCTGACATTGTCCTGAACAACAACCTTATCTCTAAATTGGAGAGACAATTGAAGAGGGACCACTTGATGGATAAGGAATTGACTGGAAGGTCACACTCAAGGAATTGTGATCAACGGCTTTATGTCCAAGTGGAGACCAGTAATGAGTGGCATTTTAAACCGAACAGGGCAGGTTTACATAGATACTAGGAAGAAGTTCTTCACTATGAGGATGGTAAGGCACTGGAACAGGTTGCCCAGAGAAGCTGTAGATGCCTGGAAGTGTTCAGGACCAGATTGGATGGGGAATTGAGCATCCTGGTCTAGTGGAAAATGTCCCTTCCTATGGCAGGGTGATTGGGTTTAGATGATCTTTAAGGCCCCTTCCAACCCAAACCATTCTATGATTCTTTCTGGGGAGAAATTTATGACTTCTTCATGTAGGTCCTGACCCCTTCCTAGTTTAGTCCAGGATAGAAGCAACTGGGTGCAGTCTGCTGCCACCGGAGCAGCTTATGTTCCTGGGAGACTCCTTGGGAACAAGAGAGGGCAGGTAGCAGGGCATATGCATGGTGAAGCACACTGGGTGCAATTTATATTAAATGTGACTCTTGCCTCAGGCTCTGCAATACCTCCTATAAGAACTGTTGGAAGAGCTGATTTGGAGATGGGGTGGCAGGTAGAGTCTTCCAGTCCTAGGTGCAGGTTTTGACCTCTGCCAGGTGAATAATTCTGTCCACCCACCTAACCATAGGCCTCCACTCTTCTGTCAATGTATTTGCACTAATCAACATTTCCACCTGCTGCTGAAGTTCTTAGGGTTTTCACCACCTTCGTCACACCAGTGGGGGTTGCATCATACATAACCACCAGTGTCTCCTGCCTTCACTGTGCCAACTGTCCTTGCCTGGAGCAGCCACCCGCTCCCTGGAGATGTCACTCAGACACTGGTAGGGGACAGGGTAGTGGCAAATGGCACGTTTAGTGAGAAGATGCAAAATCACAGTAGCAGACCAAGCATGAATTTCAGAGGTTATCACACTGAGTTTGGGAACAATGTGGCATTAAACTTTACACCAGTTAAAGGTCAACAAAGCAGTAGTGTATTTCAATTTGTGGGTTGGCTCCAAGGCTTGGACTTGCTATTGGCAAATATTTGATGCATTCAAGAGATATTTTACCAATGCCATCTGTACAATGAACATCAGATGGTAGAGCAGAATTTATAAGATGTTTTGGAATATGCCAGTGTCCCAGGCCTCGCAGTTGTATTTAGCACTGCTCTGGTGGTCTCCAAAGGCAGACAATAGGACAAGCCCAGCAACAGATCGTTAGTGGCATAAAAGAGGTAATATAGATAACATCAAGTGAGACCTGCTGATAACCAGCTGTTCATGCTGGTGCTGTTATGGTGCATCTTGACAGTACTCAAGTTAGAGCATCTCAGTTTGCATGGTGTGATGCTGGGCGGGGAAAAAGAGGCAGCATGAAAATATGACATTTCTGTCAGTCAGTAGCCACTATGGAAGAAATGCCATATACAAACAGAGCTTTATTTGCAAGGCATGATGATGTCATCAGTGACTTCAGTGCAGCCATGGCTACTAGGGTAGTAAAGTCTGCCTGTGGAGTGGGCCATTCTTGAACTCAGTTGGTGAACTAAAAGTAAAACGTAGGAGTTATTACCTCACTAATTGTTTCTAGTAGCATTTATCTGTATCTCCCTTAACCTCCCACATGGGAATGTACATATTAATTGGTATGAACATTGATCTATCTTTTTGAATACAAATTAAAGGCAGGATATTTGACATGATGAAGGTGAGTGTACCTACATTATCTTTTTCTTGCACTTGCATTTCCATGCTGGGCTCCATTTATCTCCCCTCATGGTAATGTGATGTCTGGGAGAGGGACAGCCAGACACGTTCATTCGGTCCATAACTTGCTGGTCTCCGGCTCTCATCTGCTTGGATGTGTCAATATGACTTCCAGATGTTGTGACAGACCAAGTAAACTGTGTTTCTTAGCCAGCTCATTCTGTAGGCAGACAAGACAAGATGGAGAGGGTTTTTGCATTAGGAGTTTTCCTAATGCTGATGGAGGAATCCTGCGGGCTTTAAAGATATGTAGAAATTTTATTTCTAGTAAATTTTCTGAAGCAGCTGGGGGTTGGTTTGTAAAGGAAATATGCACAGGTTCTTCTTCTAGTTCACTTACTTCTGCTGCTTCAAGTACAGGTATAGTTTTCTTGGCAGACGACAGAAGCTTTGCATGTGGCACTGCTGAAAAGGAGCCTTTTGCATTTTTTATTTTTTTTGCTAGCCAGACATGTACAGGAAATGCATAGCTTTCTGGGATTTATTAAAAGCACTGTTTTTAATAATTTTTCTAGTGTGACTGATGGGAAGGAAAAACTCTATAGTTGCACAGAAGAAGATTCCAAACTGTCTGTGTTTGGGGGAAATAGAAGATTTATGTAGTAGTTAACGTGGAGCTGTTTCAGCAACCATTGTGAAAAACAGTGATGAACTGCAGTCAAGATTCAGAAGTCATCAAGCAAGTCTGCCCTAGTGTTCAAAGGCTGGCCATCAAATAATGTAAAAAACAGTGAAAGGGAAAAATCTTGCAGAAGTTCACAGCTGGAGGAAAAAAGGTTCCCCAGGCTCCTGCATGACTATGGGGCAGGGATGCTGCAAAAGACCATTAGAACTCTGATCTTGTCCTTAGAGCAAGTGGGATATTAAAGTGACACAGATCTTTTAAATTCAGTTTCATGTGAACTATGTCTAAAGATAAATTTGTAGTCTCGGGGAAATGAATACATTTCCATATATAGATAAGTGGCCAGTTTGTCCTCTGATGTAAATGAGCATATATCTATTATCTCAATGGTAATAGATATATTCCAATGCAGTGACCTGGCACATAAGATTTAGAAATGTACAAAATCTTCTTTACTACTCAAGAATGGCACCCATGTAACTCAACTGGCCTCATTTAGTTCTGCTGGCATCAACCCCATTAACTACTTTGCATTTCATCTGTAAACAGCTTTTGGTCCTTCATCAGTTCCTTTCCCATACATGGATTTTTTTCATGTACCCTTCACGTCATTAAAATGATGATGCAAACAAGAATCAGAAGAAAGAGAGAAACCAGGGACTGAATAAATCCTAAGTGCTGCAACCATTTTACTTACACCCATCTCCTTGGGGGACACTAATCTGCACCAAAAAAAAGTAAAATTGTCCAAGGAACATCACATAAATATTTGTGCTCACATAAAAAGCAATGAGTTCTTAGTACTGGAAGAGCTATAAGACATATGTGCCAGATTCTCAGCTGGAGTAACTGAGCACAGCTACACAGATTTACACCAGCTGAAGATCTGCCCAGATGTTCAGAGATGGGTGGATGGAGAAATCTTCCAGTTTCATGTTATTTAGATTGACAACTACTTCCCAAGAGCAATAGTTCTTCAAAGTCTCTTGTAAACCATCCAGATATAAATGTCAAATCCCCATTATTTTCCATAGATCCCAGGAAGCAGAAAGGATTGTAGGCTCATTCTGCAATCATGTGGTTGAAGGCCACATGAACACTCTGAGCCTACTGAAACACCTACACCCAACTCTGAAAATGGGTTCTGAGAAGGATCTGTGGGCAGGTGTGGGTCAGGCATAGAGTTTTTCTGGAGACAAGAAGTTTTGCTGTGCTATGGTAAATACTGGAAGGTATTATGCAGGGAGGGAAGGGAGGCAGAGCAAGGTCAAGCTGGAGATTGTCTGACTTGTGTGACTGGGCGGATGGATGGGAAGGGCAGGGCAGAACCATCACCACAGGGTAAAGGAGAGAGAAAAACATGCTGTGCTTGTTCCCCATATTCTCTGGGGAGCCTCCCCTCGGCTCCTCGGCAAAGCCTCCTCAGCCTCTATGAATGGGAAATTGCTTGCCACCCTGGGAAATACAAAGGGCAAATAGAAAGAGTTAGCACATACCATTGCTGCTCTGTGGAAATGTTTACTGAAAAAAGCTTGAGATTGTGTTAAGATACTGAGGTGACAGGAGTGTGAGATCAGATAAAAGATAAAGCCTCAACTCTCACAGCTTCAGCATTTTCTATGATTAGCTAATGATTTCCTATCAATGAGGACAGCACATGTCCCTTGCTGGAAGGTGTCCTGTGAAAGTACCACCACTTTTAGCCAGGTCACTTGCATTTGTAGTGGGTACTATGCTTTTGTCTGGACAGTGCCCTGCTTTAAGGAATGTCACTTATGGTGCTTTTCTGTTTAACAAGACCAGATTGACAACAGCAGATGCCTCACTGCTCAAGCTCTCACTTGTCTGATATCTTCTGTGCTTTCAGAGTGAATAACATGTTCTGGGACCCATGTGAAGCAACAGGGCTTTCCCTGCTTGTAGAGGGTAGGGAGAGGGATGTCATAGTCTGTAATGTATCCTGAATGCCTGAGAAGCTTCTGAGAGTCTCAAAAGCCCTGGCAGAGCAGAAACCAAGTGATATCTTTGAGCTGAGGGCACACAGATCCTGATAAGCTTTGACTTGCCTTTTCATCTTTTGGTGCAAAATTTGGGTTGTCCAGTATCACATCTGGTGGGAGAAAGCACCTAATGAATACAACAAAAGTCATCACGTTCTTACCCAATTTAGCTGGTATTTCCAGGGACAATAGCTGTCATCAACAGATTCCAAAGGCTTCTGCACGTGATGAATTGTAAGGTTATGCTTAGAGATGGTATAGCTGATTTTATGTGGTGCACCCAATAACCACGTGCTTGCTGGAGGACTTCTCCTTGGCTTGTAGGCTTTACCTCTTGACCTCATTTTCAAGCAGGAGTTAAACTATAACTGAACTGTTTTGTAGCTTGGTACAAATGGAGCCTGAGGCACTCTCTGCATTTTTCTCAATTAAAACAGAGAGTAGCAGCACTTTGGACAGTGGACCAAATCTCAGAGAGATGTGGCATGGCCAGAAATTCAGCTCTGCTGGCTGGACCTATGTAGTCTGCCTATGGATCTAATGGATTAGAGATAAGGAATGCAGGTTATTTCCAACTGTACTCCATAGGAACTGGAGCAGCCCTCCAGAGCTTTTCATGTTGTATAGCTTTTACTTCAAAAGTGGTCAGTTTGTGCTTCCACATTTCCACAGCACTGATCCCGGTGAGGACACTGCCTGTGATGGAGGATTCCTAGGTTCTAGCACAATATATAGAATAAAAACATGAATATTTGCATTAAGATGCTGTATGTAGGGCCTGACAGAGCAGTTGAGGAAGAGGAGAAAAGCACAGAGAGACAAAGAGTGACTTTCAGATACAGGCTCTGGGTTGCCTATGTTACTCTCCCACAAATTCAGCCAATCTCCAGTTTTTGTTTGCAAGACATTTAATTCAAAAAAAAAAGAAACAAACAAAAGGCTTTCTTCTGCATTGACTCGCTATGACGATTTTTTCTTAGGTGGAAAGAAGCTGTGGTAATGTGAAATATAGGTTTGCACCACTCAAAGTGCATTTCTTCTAAGTTTTTTTCCCATGGGTATAACTGTAGGGTTTTTGAAAATACTGTGTTAGTACATGGTACTGTGAGATATGCTTTGGCTTTCATTCTTTAATTATGCCTCTTTGTGGAAAGAGCTAAGCCCCTTAGTACCTGCCTCTCCTTCCTCTGCACACCTCTTGAAACAAACTCGTTCAAATGCTGTGGCAAAACATTGCACATTCCTCTGAATCTGACCTGTTTGAGAGGGGTCGTTTTGGTCTTCTGATGTTGTGTGGCTGGAGGGAAGTGTTTTGAGGTCTTGTTTCAGTTTCAGCAAACACAGATCTTGGCAAGCCTTTGCCTTTGTGATGGAGAGTCAGTGTGTGAAAACAACATTAGCATTTGCAGAATGGTTTTACTGCTTGTGAGCACCTGCGACTACAGTGCACATGCAACAAGTTCCTCTCTCTGGGCTTCCCAGCTGGATCCTGACTCCAGCACTCCCACTGTTCTGTGTGGTGGGTCCATGGACTATGGACCTCCCACTACATGTGGAGACCAACTGCATACAGTCAGACAGGGAGCCCTGGGTGCAACAGGCACCTAAGCTTGACCCTCCTTTTTTTTTTCTTTTTCATGAGAACATTGTGACAGTAGCAAAAATCACATCGATAAATAACTTTATCTATTATGGGAAAGAGGGTAGAAAATTCAAGCACCAAAGGAAAAACTGGTAGGGAAGGATTCTGCTCTGCTCAGAAATACCATCTGCATTTCTTCTTATTGAAATAACATTTCTTGCTGGAATGCTGGCAGCTCAGCTCAGGCCCCAGTTCTTCCTTTACTGTCTTCTGTGATGTTACCATGGGAAAGCCTGCCCAGCTGTTGGTAACAGTCAGAATATCCTGAAGGATTTTGGAAAACATCTGGGCTTTTTTTTTTTCACTCAAGCTTCTAAAATGGTTGTGCAGCACTGGTACTGTGTGTTGCTCAGATGTCACTCTGCAGCCAGCCTGGATCAGTGGTCAGTGTGTAGACTGAGACAGTTTGGGGAGATGTATGCATTTAATGTGCAGTGTGCAGATGTTCGCTCTGCTGGTGTGCAGTCACCTCTAGGAACCTGGAATTGCAGCTGTTAAATGCTGCACAGCAATGTTAGGTAATGTGTAGGAGAGGAGAAGTAGGGAGTTTGCTGGAGTTTGTATGAGCATGTAGTAAACAACTTCTGTCAGTCATAGAATATCCTGATTTGGAAGGGACCCACAAGGATCATCGTGTCCAAGTACTGTTACCTAGATCCTGCTCAGTGATTCCTGCTTAATCTCATTTTGAATTTACTGGTAGATCCTTTCTCTTTGGAAACTGTCCATGATCCCTCTTTCAGCCAGAGCAGGGTTGTTCATCTGCCTGTTCTCCCTTAGACTGACGAGAAAAGGCACTTCACTACTCAGCCCCTCCCAGGCAATTCCTTTTCTTCTTCTGGGTATTTTCAGTGCTTGGATTTTCCTGCATTCACAGGTCTGTCCGACCACCCCGTATTTCCAATAGGTCAGTTTTGGCCTCTCTGTTCTCCCTCCCCTTCTGACATTTACATCGTTCTGACATTTACATCTGGGCAAAGAAACAGCGTGATCCAATGTGCCAGATGAAGCTGATGAGAGAGCCAAAACCTCAGTGGTGTGTGTGATGCTGGGGAGAGGAGGCAGGCACAGAGCCTTGCTGGCACATGGCTCTCTGTCTTTTTACCTTTGCAGTCACTCCAGGTTACAAGATGAACATGCATTTGGGAGCAGGGAGATATCTGGGCCAAACTTCTCCTGTAGCCTAAAATACCCTGAATTGTTTAGTGCTGGTAAATGAACAATGTTGTTGGTAGCTTGGTCTTAGGCAGGAGGCACAGTATATCTGGTTGTGATTTGTTTGAAAATAGAAATTATGTTCAGCTTTGGGAGTGGTCAGGAAAGTTTGCAATAGTTAATGTGATTTTAGTGAGCTGGAAACCTGCTGATTAATTGAGGGTAAGGGAGGTGATTCAGGAGTTAGAGGCACTGACTCTTGTGGATTTCCTCTGCAAGTCACTTGGTACTGGATACATACATTTGTATAACAGTTTTTCCTCGCATGGATTTTTCCCAAAGAAACACTGAAATCAGAGAAAATATCTGAATTATTGTATCAGAAGTGAAATGAAGATTCCTGGTTTCTCTGTCTCTCAGTTTTCCCATCTATAAAATGGTTACAAAAGTGCTTGGAAAATAGTTTGATAATACACTTTGAAAACATGCTGATAAAATAAATCATGCATAATGCCTATGCATCTTGCTTTGAAAAGCATATTGAACCATATAGAACTGTCAACCTACCACCTGGTGGGCAGGGGCAGGCTGGACAGGCCTTCTCCATATCCCCTGGGAGATGTTTTGCTGCCTTCCTCAGGACAAAGCATCACAGGTACAACTCTCTGGTAGTGTTGGTCAATTCTGTTCTTACACTACAAGCTCAGACACTTCTAGAGCCCTTTCAGAGGTTTGTAGTGATGTTCAGAATGCTGTCCTCCCTGCATAAGAAATGATTAACATTATTCTGCCAGCATTTGCAGCTACAGTTCATTACACCTTTTCTTGTTGAAGGTTCTATTCAGGTCAACAAGGCTGTTTTCTTGGCTCATGTAATGAGCTCTTTCTTGTTAACATCTCTCTCAAAATGCAAAGGTGCATCTCCTTTTTGTTCTGATTTTGCTGGCATGATCCTCTTTCTGTGGAAATGCTACTGAAATAATGGCCAAGAATGGTTTGGGGCTAACAGTACTCAAGGTTTTTGCCTTACTTTTCAGGTATAGCTCATCAATTTTGACAAGTCCAACAATTTGTTTATTTGGGGTTTATGGTTATCTTTGCTAAGGTAGTAGCTGAGGTTCTCCGCTGCAGACACAAGTGATCCAAATTTTGACTGATGAAAGACAAATAAAGTCTTTCAATAGCTTTGGCTGTTTTCTAATAGATAAATTAATCATTATTTTTTGATCACTACAAATTTTTGTTTTAGAACTAGGGAAAGCCCAGTCTAAACCCCACTGAGCTCAGTGCAGCTTTAGGGGGAGCTGGGACCTCTCAAACAACAAAGGTGCACATCAGTGGGAGCTGAAATTGTTCTGCACCTCTGACAATGAGAGGAAACTGCAACCTGGCCTTCAGCACTCAGTATGTGGCTGGAATGTGGATATATGCCCAATCTTAAACTTAAATCTACCACAACTGCATGGACATAACCATTCACCCTGTTGAATGTATTGCTGAATGCCTTTTTGCTACAGATTGTGGATTGTAAGCCTCAAGGAATGATTATACAGTAATTGAGGCTAATGCCTCATGTTTAGAGCCTCCCATTTTCCAGCTTAAAATGAAGAAGGAAAGATATTCCTGAAAGATCTCTCCAGCAGTGTTTTTCGAGGAGCTGAGCATGGATGATGGGCCAGGGGAATATGGGTACTGCTTTCTGTCTGGGACCATCCACCCCAAGTAGGTGCATTAGGGTAAGCATGGATGGCTACAGGAGAGTGCCATTCTTTCACTCAGAGGGATATAGCAGTTATGGCTCATTGCTGGGTACTCCTGACCTCATTTTATTGCTTCTTGAAAGCAGTGCTTTACACCTAGATGGTATTTGTGGCAGATCATCTCCAGCCTCGACCTCTTCCTGCAGGTGGGAATTGGGAGGTGCCTTGTATGCTCAGCCTGCAGCCCTCAAAATTTGAGGCACCTCCTGGGAGGTGATAGAGCAAAACTTTTGTCCTTGCTTATCGCAAGCTTTCTTATATTTTTAATTCTCTATACCAGGCTTGCTTTTCTTCTTGTGTTAGGCTTTCTTTCTTTATACTGTATTACTCAACCATCCACATCAGGCTCTGCTTTTGCCTAAAGCCTTCCCGGATGTAAACCAGCACTAGACTAGCCATTATTTAAGTTATACATTAATTCAAAGCTGTAGTAGGACTCTATTACTTGCCTGTAACAGATTACTTATAAATAGTAAAATCTTTAGTGGTTTTGATTTTGTTACTCCAAAAAAAGCTCCAGTGACTTAAAGCCAGACTGTACTAACAATCCATAACTGGGGACCAAAAGGAATAGAAAAGATAGTTACAGGGAACTGCTTTCTCCTCATCCCTGAGGATGTGGACTCATCTTAGACATTTTATCTTCAGTGAAGAGTTTAAATGACATATTCTGTTTTTTTCAGAGTTGTTTGTGCTGATTACAGGTCAGCTAAGCACCCAGGACAAATCCAAATAGGAAACCCTACCAACTTCTCTGGGGATCACCCTCATGGTTTTGTGAAAAGGAATAAGCCTTTTCACAGTTTTTCACACGAAGAGGCATAGTGCCACCACTGGGAGTTTGTCACACCTCAAGCCCCCTTGTGAAACTGCAGTTTACCTTAGCCAGTCACAGCTCCCAGTAGTGAAACTGTCATATTGTTCCTGTTTCCCAGTTCCTTATTTATAATGTAAACATACATCCTTTTGGGAACCTGACCTTTTTCAGTGTTTGTGTTTGATTATAATTGAACTATTTGCATAGGAGAGCAATTTTCATTCTCTGCTCTTGTGTTGAGTACACCATGTTTTCTATTAAAGGAGTCGGTTTTCTGATTACTAAGGAAACTAAGAAGGTTTACAGACAATAATGTCATAAAACATGCAAAGTTCTTAAAAGTACAGCCTATTCTTTCATTTTATGGGCAGAACAGGATGTTAGAGGAGTCTTTCTCCAGTCTTCCAATCCCTACCTGCTTGTTTACTAAAGTGATCAAAGTTCCCAGGCTCAAAGTTCTGCTTTGCCACTTGAGGCTTCTATAGCAAGGGTATTGCTGTCTGTTCCCTCGGGCTCCAGCCTTGCAAACTTAACAGGAGTTCAGGAGTTAAGCCCTGGACTTTCTGCATCACCCTGGTCAATCGTAGCATAATGTTGCTGGGACATGTGGGTTTGTTCTGCTGGTTTGGCATAAACAGGAGAAGAAATACTAGTAAGGCTGGGCTTGCATCAGCTGTGGTGCATGGACTCTTCTAGACCCTGTGTCATGTCAGGTGGTGATCTGTACCAGCTGAGTTGGCAGAAGGGGTAAGCAAAATATCAGGAGAAATCTGCCTGCAAGAGCCTCTGTGTCAAAGTTTGGAACACCGGGTGGTTTAGCCTGTATAGCAAGCGCATGCACAGAGGTCATGATGGCCTGAGATGACCTTCCACAGTGCATAGAGGTAGCATCATGGAGTAAATCAGGCTGGAAGGACCTTAGGAGGTCTCTGGTCCAACTCCCTCCTCTAATCAGGGCTTACTTTGATCTTAGGTCAGGTTGCTTGGGGCCTTGCTCTATTTGTAAGGCTTGTAGGTGGGCACAGAGCAGCTGGGCAGGCAGGTGGGTTTGCTGGGACAGTTTGCAGCACACAGCTGCTCTGCTGACCCCATGTGATACATGCCCTGCCTCACAAGGCTGAGAGGCTCCTTGGTCACTGCACACTACTGCCCTTTGCTGGAAGTACAGGTGCTGGATCCCTACAGCTTGCGTACGGGGGCAAGGCGCCTCAAGATATCTACTCTGACATCCCACAAGCTTCTAGGCTATTTTTCTTCAAGAAAGTTTTTAAATCTCTCTTGATGAGCGGGAGCTGACACTGGGTGTGAAGGGACTGCATGTCTCAGGGCAGATTGTACTAGCATACAACAGGGTAGAAGTCTCAAAGGATGGGCTTTGTAGGACGTTGTGGTCCCCTTACCCAGGACACAGCCATCTCATCCACCACACCATGTAGGGGGCTCAGGTGTCTTTATCCACTTTGTCCTGCTGCTCAACCCCATGGTGGGCAGCCAGCATTGAGCTGCTCGTGCATTTTGTTAAAGCCTGTTTTGCAGGCTACAGTGTCACATGCCACTAAGTCATCTGGGGACAGTGTTGCCCAGGCCAGATCTCAGTGCTTTGATCTTCTTTTCCCGCCAAATGCAAGAAACCACAAAGACTTCAACTCCGTCAGAAATTGCCATGAGATGAAAATCCTGCGCAAGAACAATAGCTGCAACATGGTTAGAACATGCTTTTATTTTTGTTCCTATGTGTTTCGTGCAATGCTAGGCTCTGGTTATGCTTGAGGATCAAACGGATAGTTCCCTACTGTTACTGTGTAGCAGAAGCACTCCAGACGTGAAAAGGAGAAGGAGCCATTGCAGTTTTATGTTGGCTCCCATATGCCCTGAGCCAAACTCCTCCAGTTTTGGCTGCCCTGAGCCCATAAATTAGATGATTATTGGGATAGCCTGGACCTGGCTTGCAGAACAGCTTCATCCAAACTTCCCACAGTCTTTAGGGCTGCTGATAGTTCAGAGTGTGATCCAGCCGTGCACTTAGACTCTTAGGATGGTGTGACAGCTCAGCGTAGTGTATACGTAACTGCACTGCAGTTACTGCAGAAGCAGTGAGTTTAATCTAGCAGCATGCACACATCTTATATTTAAATGGGCTTCTTATAAAACCCCCTAAGTATGCCCATGTCAAATTCTGCGTTGTCAACCAGACCTGCTGCAGACACTGAGCTTGCCGCCCATGAAAAGTCCCATAGAAGGACATGGATCTGATCTGTTGAGGATGTCAAATCTACCCACTTTCCATAGATGTTCTGCTGGTTGGTTGTCACTCTCACAGTTAAAAATTAAGCTATGGAAGACTGTGTGGGAGCTTATAACACTTAAGTTATTGCTTTGTTTCTTCTATAAAATTTCTCACAGCCTGAGGCACTGATGTGTCGAGCATGTGGTGGGGGAATGGATGAGCCCCCCCATCTATCATAAGGTCAGCCTGGCCTCGACACACTTGCATCTGTCTCTCTCCTTGCTCATTCCTGTAACCCAAACTCCATCGAGGAGCACTCCATGTCTATCAAACTTCAGTTAATTGTAATCACTTACTTCGTAAGGGAGTTTTAGAACCTACCAAAGCAACATAAGTAAATAAGTAAATAAGCATCGCTCTGACCACTGGAGCACCCAATTGAAGTAGCACCAGAGCTCTTCATTCAGGGGCTCAGAGCTGGCAAATCCCAGCTATGCCTTGGGCAGAGGAACCCCAGGAATCCCCAACTCTCCTAGGTAAGCTATGGCTAGGCAAGGCTTTGGCTACAAGCAGTAGGACATTGCTAGCTCTCTCTATACGCTTTTTCAGGAGGCATTAGGACTGTGGCTTTCTGGGGGGGCTGCTGGGGAAGGGAGGTAGAGTAGGGACTGGGTTGCTCCAGAGTCCATTTGCTTGGCAATTGCCTAAGTTCCCTGGAAAATGGTGTCTCATGGAGTAATGTAGGCAAGAAGGCTGCACACGAAGCCTGTGGTGGCAGCGAGACTGGGAGCTGAACACCACATCCCAACCTCATAGTATCCATCTTCTTTGCAAAACCCAGCAGGTTCTGTCCCCTCGTAGTCTGGATTTGAAACAAACATTTCCCTTTCTTAATTTGTGACAAGGAAGGGAAGCTTTAAAAGGCCACATTGAGCTGCGACTTCCCAGCTCCCCTTAAACCCAAACGTCTCTTCCCCCTCCCCGGGCAGCCGGAGCTGTCCCACTCGCGATCGCGCAGCTCCACCTGCTGTCGCTGGGCGCATCCCGGAGCAGAGCTGCGGGCGCTGGAAGGGGTTTTCCTCCCTGGAACAAGGATTAGCCTTAGATTTGCTTGCTCACCACAAGGGGCTTAAGGAATTGTGAATAAAGATTCATATTTTTGTTCTGCACCAGGAAAAAACTTTTCAGCTCTGATTCAAAAGGAAGGAAAAGCTCAACTCTTGTTCCCACCCCAAGATCCCTCCTGGCCCCACGGCAGCTTTTGATGCCATCAGCAGTTTGGTGGCTCTGAGGAAGGATGGAGGTAAGGATGTCCAGGGCACCCTCAGAGCCCACAGATGGCTGGGAATTTGCACAGAGCCCAGGGTTGCAGAGGCTGGTCCATCCTGGTAGGGAAGCCCACCCTGACCCCCTTTTTTTCAAGGGGCAGCTGGTGGCAGAGGCTGGTGTAGACACTGAAATCAATCAGAGCTTCCTCTCCCCTAGATTGCCGTCATGTAGTTTTTGGCCAAATAAACAAATCCTATGGTTTTCAGGATGACAAGGAGTGATAATTTGGGAATAATGTGAATTTACTATTTTCCTCTGAGAAAAGGCTTTGTAGCTATGAAGTCAAAAATGTTCATGGATTTATTTTTTCTTACATTTCATTTTCTTACAAGCCCTTCTCCCCCCCAGCTTTTCAGATCACTTCTCTGCTAGATAGTGGGAAAATTTCAGTAGTTTCTTTAATCACCAATCTTTGTTATTAATAATTTGAAAATGTTGCAAATAGACCTTTTAAAATTAACCCTCTCCATGGTCTGATCCAGATTTTGGAGTTATTATAAATTCTTAAAATACAGAATGGTGTCCATGCACCTTTTCCACTAATGCTGAATAACTTCCTCTATGCCAGTGCAAAAACACCTTTAGATAACTGAGCTCTCTCTGTCTCTGTTTCCTATCACTAAAATGGGGTAATACCCCCAAATCTCAGGAGAGTTATGGCAGGATTAAAAAAAAAAACCACAAAAAGCTACATGGGATTGCTCAGTTACCACAGTAAGGGCACCCAGACCATTCCCTCCTGCAAGCAGCTAAAAACTAGTGTGCTGAAGAGCTATCACAAATTTCTGTGGACAACCAGTTGAAAGTACTATGGCTTTTACTTGAGAACAACCTGGACAGAAGATAGTCATACCAGTCTGTAGCCTGCCACTCCTCTAGCTAGTATTTTCTGTTTTTCCCCACACCTCAAAAGCTTGCCTCCCACCCCAGCTGTGTTTTTATCTCAGCTGCTCCAGATGTTGTGGGTAACATCTGCATGATGCTCCTCTCCTCTCTCTGTTGGCTCCTACTAGAGACCACCCCCAGCAACACTCTGGCTGGAAGGTGACCTGAATATGAAAGTTCTGGCCTCTGTCAAGAGGACAAGGACAAAGCCCTAAAACCTTTCCAGCTCCAAAAGCATCTGTCAGTTCTGCTAGAGGTTGAGTGCTAATCCTGTAGGAGCTTTGAAGGTTTAGATAAAACCCCGCAAAAACATTAAGCTGCTCAGAAACTTGAGGAATGTGGTAGTTGTCTTTTAGGCAATTGGGCATTGAGGAGCTACACTGCACCAGAGTTTGCTGCATATTTGGACTTGGCTTCATCTACTCAAAAGCTGAACAAATGCGGCAACTGTTTGCCCAGAGAGGCAGGGAGAGGAAAGGTAATGACCAGGCTTTCCTCCATCCCATCCATCGGATCCATCAGAGCAATTAGCTGGTTGGTTACTCATATGGCAAACAGCAGGGCTTGACTCCTGAGTAATTCCAGTGTAACTCCCACCACCATGGCAGAAATCCATATAGTCTCTCTATAGCTTCTTCACCTTTTGAGGACTTATATTGCTCTCTTTTTCTTCTTGTAAACTTCGTTGTCTTGTGGACAGTAACATCAGTTGATACTGGTAGCAGGAAGAGAGCTGTTTCTAGAGCTCCTGCTACCTAGGAAGAGTTCCTCATCTCCCTTACTGGGAAGTTGAGAAAAATAACATCTCAGAAACCCACCTGCTGAGACTGAGGAGCATCAAAGATCTTAGTCCCCGAAAACATATTCTTTGCACATTCATCTGCCTCTTAACCTGTGTCTCCACTTAGTTTGGTGTTCTGTTCTTTGTGGAGGCAAAAAAAGGCTGGAAAATAGGAAATCAGAAGTCTGGTCTAGTCAAAAAATTAAATTCTGCTCTTGACTCCAGAGTGGTTTGCGTTTTATGCAAAAGCCTGAAATATAAGAGAGCTCCTGGTTGTGCCCCTGGTTTAACCCTAGTTGGGAGGTGGGAGGAGCTGGGCATGCTTGGAATGGGCGTGTTTACATGTACCTGTGTTTCCATCAAGTCCTACCCTGTGCTTTTTGGGATGACCCTATCTGTAGAGATGGGGGAAAACCAATCAGTCAGGTCTGAGTTCACCACTGCAGCCCCACCAGTACAACAGTGATAGTGGGAAAACAGGGCTGAGAGGAGTTGTTGCTCCAAATGTACCTGTTAATTTTTTTAAGCTCTGCAGATAAAGCTGAAAGCTTCACAGTTTCCTCAAAGCTGTGTGTCTGTGGGAATGCCACTGGGCAGCCCTTCGGAGCCACTCGGCATGGTCCTGCTCTCTGGCCTTGCACCCGCAGCAAGTCCTTGGTGTTTTGTGTCAAGAAATGACTTGATTAATGAAGTGAAACCTAGGCATAAATCTGTTCAAAGGCAGCCTTTCTGCCAGCAAATGTCTCCAAAGGCCATGGAAAGGAGCTGATTTTAGTAGCTGGGAAAACAGGAACATATGCCCTGACATCTGTGGTGGGGATAGTGTTGGGACTGGGTGCTCCTCACAGCCTCAGCTACTGAATGGTGTTGTAGCATGAGTCCCTGTGGCCTTGTTGCTGGTTTACCTGGTGTGGTGGGCAAGGAGGAAGCCAGAGTTCCATGTTTTGGCAAGAATGGGCAATTAACAGTTGCTTAAGCTTCAGCCTAGTACAACCCACACGGAGAGGACCCTCCTCATTATGGATCAGGAAAGGAGCCATGGGAGATTCCCATGAGATCCATGAGGCTGCTGTGCCCATGAAGGTTTCTAGTTCTACCCATCACTGGTGGGGAGGGCATGAATCTCATACACTAGTGAGAAAACATTAAAAATTTTCTAATGGGAGAGCCAACATGAAGTGACAAGGTGTTCTTCTCCAGTGCTGGAGATTCATCATGATGGGTCAGAGCTTTAGGCAGACATGAACAAGTATGTTAGGGGTGAAGCAAGTTAGGGACATCTGGAACCATGTCTCTGCAGTTCAGTGATGCAGATCTGAAGCAGCATTTTATCTTTTTTTTTTTTTTTTCTCCAGCTAGACAGCTTGCCTGCTCAACTCAGAAGCTGAAGGATTTTCTGGGTCACCATGGACTCTCTGCATGGCCCACACTACGAGACCCTGGGTCACAGCAGCGCAGGTGTGCTGGTCCCAGGGACAGGAGGACGTGGTGGGGGTTGCAGGGTAACATCATTGGGACCTAATCCCTGAAAGTAGGTCACCTCCTGTGGCAGCAGAAGTGACTTTCAGCACAGATGGCAGGTGGGACTTGGGAATGACCTTGCCTTTTGGTCATTTTCTCATCCACAGGCTTAGCTGGTGCACTGCACTGCAGGCAGTTCTTCGGTAGTGTGTGCAGCCAGTGCCAAGCCCACTATGGCCAGGTAGTCTCTACAGCCATGGGAATGGCTGGGACAGCCACTTTTGCAGGGCTGGGCAAAACGTACAGGACTAACAGGGGTGGTCTGTGATCCTCTTTGCTCTCTGGGTCTTTTGGGATGTGCTCAGGTATTGCCACGTCTCATGATAGAGGTGCTGGTTTGTGTCATCGTGTCCCCATCTCTGGAGCAAAGAGGTGTCCTGCTGCAGCTCACCTCAGAAAGAAAGCAGGTCCCTTTCCCCTCTCCTGCTCTTCTCTCTCTTCCTGTCATGCACCCTGTTCTTGGGAAGGACATCCCTTAGGAAATGATGAGTTGACACAGCTTACTTCATGTCTAAGTCATCAAATTTACATCAGAACTTTGAAGGAAAGAAAAAGAAACCTATCATTTATTGCACAGAGGCAACTGAAAATGCTGCAAGGGTCATTTAAAATTCACCAATATTACTTATGCCTAGTTACTGCTGGGAAAAGCTCAGATGATAAAAATAATGTAGGTGCTTATCTCACCCGGCCTTAGTGGGCTGTTTAATATGCCTTAACTGAGCTTAAAAGTGGTGCTGTTTTCTCTCACTTGAAAGTACTCTTAATAGACATTACATTCATTTGAGGATTTTGCTGATTGACTATAGGTAAAAATAAGCATCATATTGTATTACATTGTTATGCCACATAAGCACCTTGCATAATTATCTTAGCCCCAACATAATTTTAATTATGTTAGAATTAGTGCAAAGAATTTTATCTGAGACTCATGTAAATATTTCGTGCTCTCGATACTTTGATGTGCCTAGAAAGAGATTAATGTTTGCTTTGATAATTAGTCTGTTGCATGTGGCCAAAAATTCATTACAAACACAGTTAATTAAATTGTCAATAAACCTTTGGTCTCTGTTGGGTGAGAATAATTCAATAATTTTGTTTGGCTTGACAGGGGATTTTTGTTTTATTGCTATCAACCCTGAATGTCCTTAGGGCCCCATGGAGCAGTGGCATTTTCTGGGAGGCCACGCAGAGCTGGACAGGACATAGTGTATGTGGTGCTGCCCCAGGGCTGCCACACAAGGAAAGGAAATGAAGTTCCACCTGAATATGAGGAAGAACTTCTTTACTGTGCAGGTAACTGAGCACTGAACAGTTTGCCCAGAGAGGCAAACTCACCCTCACTGGAGATATTCAAGGTCTGTCTGGATGCAAATCTGTGCAATATGCTCTAGGATGACTCTGCTTGAGCGGGGACGTTGCACCAGATCACACACTGTGGTCCCTTCCAACCTTACCCATTTTGTGGGGTGCCACTCCAGATAAGGCATCATGGCTCTGTGCCCTGGGATTGGGGAGGTAGGGACACTGATGCTTATCCCTAGAAGTTACCCTGCTGAGGGATGAGGAGCCCCAGGGCTCATGATGCTCAGAGCTCATAAAAACGGTGTGGAAATACTGCCTTGTGTGTGTGGAGGAGATCTGGAGCCTTGCCTACTGACTGTTCTTATTGTGGGTCCAGATAAGGGCCAAATGCCTCCATGTGCTCTAGGAATACAGCTTATATGATAGGAAATCAAGTTCTTTTCTACAAATATCCTTCCTCTGTTGCAGGAGCTCCTCAAGTGGACTGTGGCCTGGCAGGATCTCTCTGTACCCCTGCAGCCCCTGCCCTGGTGCCATGACATTGCTACAGTGGGAGCACAGACCTCTCCAGTGACAAAGACCTCTTAGCACTGTGGCCACACTTTGAGCTGGTGCATCATCCCCCATCCTTTGTGTCTGAGACCTGCAGCTGCCACTGTGCTTGGACTCAGGTAGGTGACAGAGAGCCCCAGGAGGAGTGTGGGTTTGGGGCATCACTCAAGGACCAAGTACTGAGTACCTCCAAGTGACTCATTTCCATTTCAAAGAGCCCATTTGTTTTATCTGGCAATTAGCTTGCACCCTCTGTAGAAAATGACTCCATAAATACCACCGAGTGCTCAGCCAATCTCCCCTTTTAAATATATTTTAAGTGCATGATTAATACACTTTCCCAGCCCCTGTCTGGGACTGCGCAGGGAGGTCAGGGAGCAGGTAAATGAAAGAAAATGGCTTCACTCGGCATTGACTGGGCTATTAATCACTGCCCATTTTCTATAAATCATGGCAGATGGCAGAAACAGGCAGGTACTCATGGGAAATGACACACTGTGCATGACGGGAATCACGGATCACAGCAGACACTGGAAAAAGAAGAGGTTGCTCCTCACCCTGCTGTCCCCAGTGGAGGGAGGCCACTGGCACTGCACCTGCGACTCACCTCCACATGACAACTCTCCCCTGTAAGAATGGGTGTAAAAGTTTGCAGTAGCCCTGGAAAATTCACTGCATTGCAACTGGGCTGGATGAGCCTCCCTGGGGTGGCTCTGTTTCTCATCAGGAGGAGAGGGTTTGCAACTTGTGGGTAGTGAACATTGGGGAGGATGAACCCTGAGAATGAGCATCTTTTAGCCACTGTGGTGAGGGATACTTTTAATTGGAGCAACAATTAAAAATTTTGCTCCCAGCACTGAATGCTTAGGGTTGCTTTGCCTCAGAGCAGATGCAGATGGGAAACATGTGGGAGGAACTTAAACTGACAAAGTGAGGAGGACAGAAACATCCTAAAATGAGCATGCATTTGGCAGCAGTGTTCATCTAGGCATTTTCTGTGCTGTAGTCTTGGTGGATGCCCTTTGCATGCCTGGGAAATGCAGACTCTTCCCTGCTGGAATGGGTGACTTTCTAATACTGCCCTGCAATGCTGTGGGAGATGTGCTCCGAAACCCTGTATCTGTGGTGAATCTATAGCAACAGCTTTGGGTGATGAAAAGCAGCTATTCTTTTTAGGAGGACTCACAATACTATGTGTATAGATGAATGAAAAGAGTATTCTATACGGAGGCTGTATGAAAGGTAAGGCAAATACAATTTATGGGCTCTCTTCCCCTACACATTGCCAGTCCCAGTGAAATCAGTTGGAATAATCCACTGTTGCATTTGGTCTTTCTTCCACGGGGAGTGGGATTTTTCCCATCACCTGTCTTTTTCACCAGAGAGGCAGCAGGAGGATGCATTTTTCCCTCCTTTGATGCAAGGAAAGCTTATGTTGAGCTAATCAGTTTTGCTTTCCCATACCCTTGCAGTCCCTTACTGACCCCAGCCAGACCTGCAGCTGAATGCCCTTGGTGCTGCTTGGCAAGGAGAGCAGCATCACTGCCCACAGCACCTCCTGCACGACTCTCACCTCCAGCCCTGGTACACAACAGCCACAGCTCCCTTTTTGCTGGCAAAATAGTTGGAAGAGCAAACTGGGTTGGTGCCAGGCAGCTTGAACTGGGGACCCCATTTAAGCCACCACCAGAAGGGAGAAAAAAACCAGGGTCATCTGCTCCAGGTCAGAGTATGTTCTGTAAGCAGGGAAAAGGATGGACAAAGTTGGGGGATGGATATTGTAAGCAGTTTTAAGACTTGCAAAGGACAGTGTGTGTCAATTCCTATGAAGGTTAATAAGGAGAACTCCCTGAGAGATGTGGTGGGTAGCTGAGTGTGCTGAGGTGAATGTGTGCTGGTGGGCTGACAGTGTGGGAGCAAGGGTGAGGAAATGTGGCTGTCACAGGGACTTGCAGGGTGAGAGATGCAGAAAGTGAGCTGGGAAGAAGATAATCCTTCAAGCATGTGACCAGCAAAGGAAGAAACAGCCTCAAAGAAGCCAAAAGGACCCATAAAGAGAGTGAGTGGGAGATGTGAAGCAGAAGACATGTGAGATCTGGAGAGGAGAGATTAATATGCCATAGCCAAGAAAGCTTCACATCATAAAACGCTGGCAGGGTGATGGAGAGGATGGCATGGGGACTTCAAACGTCAGCTGGGTGGCCTTGGTGCTTGCCGAAGTCATCTTCCCCAGCCCAGGAGCTGCTTGGGGATGTCACGTGGCTCCTGCTGCTCCTGCCAGTGCAGCTGGATCGGCTGAGGAGGAGGGCTGGTCGCCTCCACAGGCAGCTGTGTGCAGATGTTTTCCACTGAGGGAAGAGCAGTAAGGGCGTAGTTTGAAAGGAAAGGGAAAAATTGTAGCAGGACCTGGAGAAAAACTGTTGCTGAAGGAAGCCCAGCTCTCAGGGGCTGTCTGCAGCAATGCAGGGTGAAAATCCTTTT
>NW_008676629.1:7358-9495 GCF_000695815.1 Acanthisitta chloris | reverse complement strand
GGGACTCTGCCAAGAAGCTCCTTGAAGATGCCAACATATGCTCCCCTGAATTCCAGGGCAGTGATCTTGCTGTGCACCTTCTCCGAGGATCTCGAACTCCACCATCTCATGGTCACTACTGCCAAGGCTGCCTTGGAGCGTCATGTTCCTCATCAGCTCCTCCCTATTGGTGAGCACAGGGTCCAGCATGGCTCCTCTTCTTGTTGGTTCCTTGATCATGTGTGTTAAGGAAGTTATCACTAACATATTTGAGAAACCTCCAGGATTGCCTGTCTACTGTTATGTTCCTCTTCCAACAGAAATTAGGGTGATTGAAATCCCTCGTGAGGACCAGGGCTTAGGAGCTTGGGGCTATTCTTATCCATCTGTAGAGGGCTTTGTCTGCACCCTCCTCCTGATCCAGTGATCTGTAGCAGACGCCCAATATAACATCCTCTTTCCCAACCTTACCCTTAATCCTGACCAACAAACCCTCGACTGGCTCCTCATGAAGCCCCAGACAGAACTCCACACTCTCCAGTTGCTCATTAACATATAGGGCTACGCCCCCTTCTCATCTCCCCAGCCTCTATTTCCTGAAAAGCCTGATGTCAAAGCTTAGACTTTTTTATGCCTGATTTGCTGAAGTATTTCTTGACCTGATCTCTTTCCACCTATAGTGCAACCACTTTGCTCCACATTTTCCCCTATTCTTTGGGGCCTGGGATGCCTGAAATCCAGTTTTGTTAGTAAGACTGGAACAAAGAAACTCTTCACTCTTTTCCATATCATGTGCAACCTTGGCCCCTGTCTCATTCAGCAATGGGTCCAAATTTTCCCTAGCCTTTGTTTTCTTGCCTGGGTAACTGGAAGCCATTCTTGATTTTTACAATGGCCACATTCAACTGCAGCTGGGTTTTAGCTTTTATAATTTCACCTCTAGATACTCAGACAATGTCTCTGTGTTCCTCCAAACTTACCTGTGCTTGGTTATAATCTCTTGATGCTTCATTTTGGTGTTTGAGTTTATCCACACAGATCTCCTGACGTCTTTATCTGACTTTCTGTTCACTCTAATGGACTCCTCTTGAGTCCCAAAGAGGTGAGCACTAAATATTAACCAGCTTTTTTGGTCTCCTCTTATTTCTAGGCCTTAGTCCATGGGACTCTTTAAAACAGGCCTCTGAAGTAGCCATAGTCTGCTCTCCTGATGTGCAGAGTGGTAAACTTGTTTTTACCTTCCTTTCTCCCTTCAGGATCCTAAACTCCCCCATTTGATGGTCACTGCAGCTAAGGATGTTTTTCATATTCACATTCCTAATGGATGCTTTGTTGGTGGTGAGTACCTGGTCCAGCAGATCAGTTCTCATTGTCTCCTGTATGACTTCGGTCAGGAAGTTGTCGTTGATGCACTCCAAACTGCCTGGATTGCTTATATTATGCTGTGTTATTCTCTCCAGCATATGCTGGGGTGGTTGAGAACCCCAGTGAGAACCAGAGTGAGCAAATATAAGTCTTCCTCTATCTGAAGAGGGTCTTATCCACTTGTTTTTCTGGTCAGGCTGCCTACAGCAGACACACAACATAATGTTGCCTATACCTGTCATCTCTAATGTCCTAACACACAAGCTCTCAGTTGGTTCCTCATCCATCCTCTGTGCACTCCAGCAACTCTCACATAAAGAGTAACTCCCTCTTCTTACCTTCTCATCTTGTCCTTCCTGAAAAGCATGTATCCCTTCTTTGCAAGTCACTTCATTTTAGTCAAACAAGTTATCCCCTCCGGTCTGTCGGATCCCAATGTGACAGTACCTTTACAACTACATCCAGATCTCTAACTCATCATGCCATGCTTTAATACACAGGCACTTTATAGAGGCATTCCAGGCTGCTGACTTCCTAGAAAAGGTTTTGGGGATTTCTCTGTAATGGTGCCTTATAGGCACCTCCTGATATTCGTTCAAGCCTGATGTAAAACTGGGAAGCAGTGGGAAGGAAAAATGACTGCTTTCCAAACAATGTCACACTTTGTTATAGAGCAGTTCAGTGCAAGGCAATTGTGTTAGGAAGGTTCTGGATCTCATAACCCACTCACTGATCTTCAGTTTTCATGCTCAGCCTAAAGATGTTGCTTGACTAAAGAGTATTAGACTGGTAA
>NW_008676629.1:1131-7323 GCF_000695815.1 Acanthisitta chloris | reverse complement strand
GTATGTAAGTGCATAATGTGCTCCCTAAACTTATACCAGCACATTGTCTCCTAGATCTCCTGTATTAAAGCATCCTTTGTAGCTGCCATACCAGTGGCTATTGAATTTCCTGGTAAAAAATATGGCTGACAATAAAATTAACAAGACAATGGGAGCAGTTGTGTATAACGCCTATGAAGATTTGTTTGAATGAAAAAGAATTTAAACTGTGAACATCCTATGTGTGACAATTCTCTTCAGTAAGCCTGTGGTCCTGAGTACAACCGCAAGTATTTTTAGTCTATTTGTTCTTATTCCTGTGTAATTTTGTATATTTTTAGCCAACATGGAGGACATAGACACTGTCATTTTCTAGCTCCTTGGAAATGGAGTGTAGGTTAGGACATTATTGCTGCTAACAGATAGAACGTAATGTTATAAGGATTACCGAGTTCTGATGAGCACTTGTTAAACTGTTCAAAACCCCACATGTTCTTCCAAATAAGGCATAAAATAAAAACTTTTTAGGAAATACTTTTTAAAATAAGCATCAAAGAGCTCTGATCAAAAGCATGAAATCAAACAGCATGAAATTACCAGCTTTTACTCTTAATACAAAAAGCAGAAAATATTTGTTAAAGAACAGAATTTGTTAATTTCCAAAGATAAGTCATTTCTCACTAGCTATCACAATAAAAGTTTCATTATTAGTCAAATGTTTTACAAACTATACATCATACTACAAGATTTTAGTAAGCTTCCTCGTTTTTGTTTTTCAGCATTTCCAACAAATTTAATGAAAGAGAAATATAAGAAATCTTCTTGCAAGTGAGCTTTGATTGCAACTGGTGTTACTGCCCATCGACATCAGATAGTTGAGGACTAGTTTTTTTTATACAGCTCACAATGCAATTAACAGGCCAGTAGTCCTTTCACACCTGATTTGGTTTATAGGCCATAGTGTCTGTTTGCTGTAGTATTTTAAAAATGTTTTTGGGAACACAGTGATATATAGGAAATGGACAGCAAGTGGATAGTATCAGTTGACACAAGATAAGAAAGAATGATCGGATTAGTATTTCAATATTGCATAAATGCATAAACTATGGCTACAGAAGTGTGGAGCCAACAGTAAAAACATAATAGCAAAACTTCCTGAAATAGTGTAGTTTACAGAAAATGAAAATTGCTAAAGAAATAGATTTCTGTTTTACCATTCAATTTTAAATTTATCTTCTTAATAGTTTTGTTCTCTGAACTCCTTCAAAAATGTAGAGGAAAAAGAAGAAACCTCAAGGTGCACACACATAATTTCAGTATTTGATTTCATATCTGGAAGTAATCTCCCAGATTTACCTTTCATATGTAAATATGTCCCCAATGCATATGCCAACACCTACAGCCACAAACAAATAGGATGTAGGTATGACTGTATAAGAAACTGAGTACATTCTAAGAGGAATAACTATGAGCATAAATGGATTTACACTAGCAGTAGCTATTTGATACTTAGATAAATCCTTTCTGATTATTTTGTGAAATGCTGTCCTTTGAGGAGTCATATTAATTCACAAATCTATTATGAAGGAGAAAACTTCTGAGCAATGGAATAAAAAAAGTAGTTCCCCAAACTTTCATAATATAGTCTAAGAATGAAATTAACAGTGCTATTTTGAAAAGTCAGGTCAAAGTCAGGTCACCAAAATCTTGATTCTACAAAGCTGTTTGGTGCCTGAGATCACTAGAGATGCTTGAGATTATTCTTTATGCATAGGTAATCATAGCTACTTCACTTCTTAAAGCCATGCTTTTAAACTACTTACTAGTGAATAGAGAGTACTACTCACCCTACATGCTCAGTATCAGTCAGCTTCCACTGGAAATGAGTATACAGGTTTTTAGAAAAGAAAAATTGTCTTGTTTCAATGCATACATTCAAGCAAACATTCTTTTTCTGTTTTCTGGTCATAACAGTCGTCAGGGAATTCTACACACACGAAGGAACATAAATTAGCATAGGTAAATTTGGCTTTTTGGAGATTGAGGGAGATATTCTTTGGAAAGATATTCCAGAGCTCATGGCAGAAAAGAAATTTCTGCTGTTTGTTCTGCTTAGTAACTACGAATTTTCTGCTTCCTTCACATAGTTCGGAAGCAATTCATGAACACATATAAGTTTAATCACACAGTATATAAATTAAGAGAAGGAGAATTTGAGAAGATTATGAATTAAGACTCAAAATGGAACTAGCTTATTTTTCTAAAATTCAGTACAAAAACAAACCTGTTGCAAGCATTTGTTCTCAAGTGCTTTCCATTCATATCTACAAATTCTTTCAAGAGCTACCTAAATTCTAAATTGTGCTTCTCTTTAGCCACTGACACTTAAAAGCCTTACAATCAGTCTCTTAAACCCAAGTGCACAAAGTAACCAAAATAATTTAGTCTAAGAAGCAGTACTGCTACAGTTACTGGGAACTTTTCACAAAAGCTATTTTTTCTCCTCATCACATTCAAGTTTTTTTTTGCCAGGACTTCACATCAGTGCCATTATCTCAGTATGAAAAGGTTTTCTGGCTGTTAAGTCTACAAGAGCCTGTGTTCTACTGTCTGGGACACAGGATCATTTGTGCTGCCTAGGTTGAGCTAAAAACTCAAATCCAGATCAGTTCAGCAATGTTGAAGCTCTCAATGGGAGCCGAGCGAATTTCTCCCTCTTATTTAGAAATTAAAAACTTACCTCGGTCCTATTCTCAAGTGCCAACAAACCCCTCCCCCAGCAGATTATTAAGGTCTCACAAACTCCAAAAAGAAACACTGTAAAACATCTTATACCCTCAGTTTCTCCTTATAAGGCAATAAGGAAAATTAGCAGCCTAAAGACCAAGTTCATGAAAACAGAGCTTATGCATATTCTTTTAATGCATTATTTTTTGAGATTATGTTAAAAATGGAAGAAATGACTTTGTCTTTTAGTTTATCTGTCAGGAGGTATTCGAACACCAAATGTGAGGTTGACTTCAAGTACATCTCCCACAGCATGATTAAAGCTGAGAATAGGTAAATAAGTTTTTTACAATAAGAAGACAGAAATCCAAAACCATGAATCAATTTTATCTTATTATGCACACATTGCAAAAATACACCAAAACCCTTCTGTGAAAAGACTTCTGATCATATCCAATATCTAACATGCTTTAGTAAAAGCACCATGTGTTTTTCAGAGACATAAAGACAAACCGTGATTTATAGGGAAGTATGGTTTTGGTATAATAAGACATGGGAGGAATAGGAACCAAACCTCAATAACAACAGTCTGCTCCCTAAATCTACACCTGAAAATTGAATCAACTTCTTAAAGAAATTTCAATTCACCAAACCAATTTCAATTCACCTCAATTCACCAGGATGTCAACATTAGAAAATCTTATGCAGCAAACCTTACAGGTACATTGACAAAACACATCAGATAAAGCTTTCCAGTGGTCCTCCCCTGTCATTAACACCTATTTCAAGGTCAGTGAATCACACAAACAGCTGCATTTTGAGCTATATGATATATCCCCTTTATCTGAAAATGGTAAATTTTCTGAGATATATTTTCACTGGGGCAAAAAAAAGTTGAAAAAGACATATTCCCAAACTTCATCATAAAATGCATTTTTTACAGAGAAGGAAAATATTGCACTATTAGTAGGCACACTGGCAAAGCAGAACACAAAATCTGCTATGTGTCTGTTTGAAAAAATAGACTTACTTTTGTATGAAAGATAGAGTCAAATGACATTTTATCTGAACTGCTGGAAAAGAAAGTCTGTGGTAGATTTCTCTTTCTTTCCAGATAAACGCTGCAACATATACAGACAAGGTGCTTGAATATGTTCTTCAATGACTATGGCATAGACTGAGATCTATCATTATAACTTCTTCCATAATATTTTGAACGTCTGAACACAGTCTGCAGTGTCAAATTCTCACAGGAGAAAAGTTTGTTTATGTCAGAACACTTCCTGGGTTGGGGGGAGGGGAAGTACTTTTTATTTTTTTTTTAGAAAATTTGTGAACACATTTGCATAGAGAAAGAACACAAAGCAAAAAAAAGAGATCATGGTTAGGTTTGTACTGCTAATTAGTTTAATATAGGAACTAAGATTACTAGTACAAGCACATCAGTCTATGAAGGTAAAAGGAACATGGAAAAAAGCTGGATATCATGCTCAAAGGTATCACAACTATGTTTTAAAAATTATGAACACAGACATAAGCATACATAAGGAAAATTGCAAACCACAAATGTTTCAATGTGGCAGTGAATTTCTCTCTAAATTAAAAAAAAGCACAACAAAAACAACACAATACACCATTAATCATGTCAACAAACTTTTTAAATAGGTAGAAATAAAAGCCTCCTAATTGACTCTTTCATGACTATAGATTGTGAAACTTACCACAGTCTGTAAGTATTGGCTTGATTTTTTAGCTGAGGACACCATCAGGCAGAAAAGAATAATGGGAAATATATTAAAATATAAGTGCAAGATATAGGATACATTTATACTGCAAAAACCAACTTAGATTTCAACTAAATTGCTCCCACCAATGCTAGGACATCTGTACATACATATATAACAATCCAGCTTATTTACATTTAATCCACATGTGTACTTTGTTGCTTCCATTTATTTTAAGAATTTTTAAAATGTAGCCCTCAGTTTGCAGCATTTCCCAGTTTTTGGCATTTCTCATTTAGTAACAGCCATGGTGAACCATGAATGACATCACTGAAATCCCATGATTTCCTTTTTACATGCCTGTTCTGAAGAAACAAGAGAGGCTAGAAAGGGGGCCAATCTTGATCTATTGCCTAGAAATAAATAATACATTTTGTGCTATAATCTCTCATACAGATACTTGCCAAACTGTCTTGTCTGTTCTTGCCCTGATGGCCAATTTCTCTGCATTTCAGTGAAAGAGGCAGTGATGGTAGAGATAAAAATATAGATGTAGATGATAAAGACAGAGATACAGATAGAGCTAAAGGCAGAAGTTGACATAGATGTGGTATACCTTTATATATAAACACATGAATACTTACTTTAATTTTTAATGTATACATGTGTCTGCATACCTAGAATTTAGTAAAGTCTTTCACACTATCTTCTACAGATTCTCTGGAGAATGTGGCAGCACATGGCATGGACAGGTACACTCTTCATTAGGTTAAATACTACCTGCATGTCTGGGCTGAGAGAGTGGTGGTGAATGGTGCTATAGTCTGTTGACGGCTGATCACGAGTGGTGTCCCCCAGGACTGAGTATTGGAGACAGTCCTGTTTAATATCTATATCAATGATCTGGATGAGGGGATTGAGTGTACCCGTAGTATGTTCACAGATGACAGCAAATTAGGTGGAAGTGTTGATCTGCGGGGGTTAAAAAGGTTCTGCAGATGGATACAGATAGTCTAGATGAACGGTCTGAGGTCAGTGATATAAGATTCAATAAAGCAAAGTACTGGCTTCTGAATTTGGCTCACAAAAACCCCATGCATTGCTGCAGGAGTGGGGCAGAATGTCTGGAAAGCTGTCTGATGGAAAAGAACCTGGGTGTGCTGGTTGACAGCGAGTTAAACAAGCTGGCAGTCTGTCCATGTGGCCAAGAAGGCAAAGGGCATCCTGACATATATAAGAAATACTGTGGCCAGCAGGACCAGGACTGTGATCTTCTGCCTGTTCTCAGCACTGATGGTTCACTGTTATCCAATGAGAAGAGGAGCAATGCTAGACCTCATGCTCTCCAACAGGGAGGAGCTGGTGAGGAGCATGGTGCTCAAAGGCAGCCTTGGTTGTACTAACCACGAGATGGTGGAGTTCAAGATCCTCAGGACAGAGAGGAAGGTGCACAGCAAGATCACTGCCCTGGAATTCAGGGGAGCATATGTTGGCATCTTCAAGGAGCTTCTTGGCAGAGTCCCTTGGTATGAAGTCTTGGAAGGCAGAGGGGCCCAAGACTGCCAGCTGATATTCAAGGATCATCTACTCCAAGCTCAGGAGCAATGAATCCAGACACGAAGGAAATTGGGCAAAAATGCCAAAAGGCTGCCATGGAAGTGCTGAGGAAACTCAAGGGAACAAAAGAGGCCTTTAGGAGGTGGAAGGGAGGACAAATGTCCAGGGGGGAATACAGAGTAGTTGTAAGAGAAGCTGCAGATAT
>NW_008676629.1:0-930 GCF_000695815.1 Acanthisitta chloris | reverse complement strand
TTCCAGAAATCCTGGCAGTCAGGTGAAGTCCCTGATGACCGGAAAAAGGGAAATATAACCCCCATTTTTAAAGTGGGGAAAGTGGACGAACCAGTCAACTATAGATCAGTCAGTCTCATGTCTGTGTCTGGCAAGATCATGAAGCACGTTCTTCTGGAAGCTATGCTTAGGCACATGAAAAGCAAAGAGGTGATTGGTAAAACCAATATGGTTTTCCTCCCAGGGGGAAGTCAGGCCTGAAGAATTTGGTGGCCTTCTATGATGGGGCCACTGAATTTGTGGATAGGGGCAAAGCAACTGATATCATCTACCTGGACTTATGCAAGGCTTTAGACAGTGTACCACATGACATCCTTGTCTCTAAATCAAAGAGATATGGATTGGATAGGTGAACCATATAGTAGATAAAGAACTGGCTGGACCGTTGCACGCAGAGAGTTGTGGTCAGCAGCTCATTGCCCATGTGGACGACAGCGACGAGTGGTGTCCTTCAGAGGTTGGTGGTGGGGCCAATACTGTTCCATATCTTTGTTGGTGACATGGACAGTGGGATTGAGGGCACCCTCATCAAGTTCAATGACAACACCAAACTGTGTGGGGCAGTCAACACACTGGAGGGAAGAGATGCCATCCAGAGGGACTTTGACAAGCTTGAGAGATGGGCCAATGCAAACCTCATGAACTTCAATGAAATGAAGTGCAAGGTTCTACATCTATCCGAGGCACACCTACAGGTTGACTGGGGAAGTAATCGAGGCCATCAGTGAGGAGAAAGACTTGGGAGTGGCAGAGGACTGTTCACTGAAGACAGGCTGAGGAAGCTGGGGCTGTTTAGCCTAGAGAAGGGAAGACTGCATGGAGACCTCATAGCAACCCTTTAGTGTCTGAAGGAGGCCTACAAGAGAGGCAGAGAGGGACTCTTTATTAGGA
>NW_008676628.1:0-2008 GCF_000695815.1 Acanthisitta chloris | reverse complement strand
CTGATCCCATCCCAGGAATCTTTAGGCTGAGCTCTGATCCCATCCCAGGAATCTTACCCTGATCCCACCTCAGGAATCTGTAGGCAGAGCTCTGATCCCACCCCAGGAATTTTGCCCTGATCCCATCCCGGGAATTTTGCCCTGATCCCACCCTGGGAATCATTAGGCAAAGCTCTGATCCCATCCCAGGAATTTTGCCCTGATCCCACCCTGGGAATCCTTAGGCAGAGCTCTGATCCCATCCCAGGAATCTTTAGGCAGAGCTCTGATCCCATCCCAGGAATCTTTAGGCAGAGCTCTGATCCCATCCCAGGAATCTTTAGGCAGAGCTCTGATCCCATCCCAGGAATCTGTAGGCAGAGCTCTGACCCCATCCCAGGAATTTTGCCCTGATCCCACCCTGGGAATCATTAGGCAAAGCTCTGATCCCATCCCAGGAATTTTGCCCTGATCCCACCCTGGGAATCCTTAGGCAGAGCTCTGATCCCATCCCAGGAATCTGTAGGCAGAGCTCTGACCCCATCCCAGGAATTTTGCCCTGATCCCACCCTGGGAATCCTTAGGCAGAGCTCTGATCCCATCCCAGGAATCTGTAGGCAGAGCTCTGACCCCATCCCAGGAATTTTGCCCTGATCCCACCCTGGGAATCCTTAGGCAGAGCTCTGATCCCATCCCAGGAATTTTGCCCTGATCCCACCCTGGGAATCCTTAGGCAGAGCTCTGATCCCATCCCAGGAATCTTTAGGCAGAGCTCTGACCCCACCCCAGGAATTTTGCCCTGATCCCACTCCAGGAATCTGTAGGCAGAGCTCTGATCCCACCCTGGGAATCATTCAGCTGAGTCAGTGTTTTCAGAGCATTCCCTAAGGATGAGAATTTTGGGATCTGAGAAAGTCAGGGATGCAAGAGGAAGGCGTGGGAGGGTTTGGAGATGACCACAGCAGCTCCAGGCATGACAGATGGATTTATTCCAGTTATTCCCAGTGTAACTCCCAATTTCCATGTCCCAATTATCCCACTATGTGATTGAGTATTGAACTCCAACAATCTCATCTCATTCCATGAAATCTTCTGTTCTCACGAGTCTGTCAGCAGCAGAACAGGAATATTCCCAATGAATTTGCTTTGTGAGAGGCTGGAAAAAAAATCCCAAAAAAAACAAGGAAACACACCAATCCTTGTGCTTGGAAAAGGGAATGAGCCTTTGGCTCTCCCTGTGCCAATGTCACAGGAGTCAGAGCCTATTTATAGTGGCAGAGCCTGAAGGAAAAATGAGGCTCCACTCCAAACAGTTGGAGTTGGGATGCTCCAGCCCCAGATTCCCAAAGGGAATCCATCCCAACATAATTCTGGACCTGAGGTGCAGGAGCTCAGCTCAGAGTTCAATCCCCAGCACTGCATATCCAAAAAAACCAAAGGAAAATCCAAATGTTGCTCCCATCTTTTTGTGGAGGATTTAGTTAGGGTTGGAATGTGAATCCATGGATTGATTCCACCTTGAGGCTGTGGGTGAAATTTTGGGCACCACAAGGAAGATGTTGAGTTGTTGGAGAGGCCAAAGGAGGTAAAGAAGGTGGTGAAGAGCCTTGAGGAGAACTCGAGGACACTTGGAGAAGAGGAAACTGAGGGGAAAACTCATTTATTGCTGGATAAAACTTCCTCAGGGAAGGAAGTGCAGGGACAGCACTGAGCTCTGGAAACCAAGGACACGACTCAGGAAATGGCCTGAAGTTCCCTCAGGGAGGGGTTAGGATGGAGATTAGGGAAAGGTCCTTCCTCCAGAGGTGTTTGGACACTGGAAGAAGTTTGGGATGGATAATGGGAGAAGGTTCTTCCCCCAGAGCTGTTTAGGCTCTGGAAGAAGTTTGGGATGGATAATGGGAGAAGGTTCTTCCCCCAGAGGTGTTTGGACACTGGAAGAAGTTTGGGATGGATATTGGGAGAAGGTTCTTCCTCCAGAGGTGTTTGGGCACTGGATCATGTTTAGGTTGGATTTCAGGAGAAGGTT
>NW_008676627.1:0-413 GCF_000695815.1 Acanthisitta chloris | reverse complement strand
GCATGTTCCACCCCTCCCGCAGAACTGTCTTCCACTAAAAGGGATGTTACAAAAATGCTGCAAGCTGTGTTAATGCGCCTTGATAAAATAGAAACAGAAGTTAAGTGCCAGGAAGAACCGATACCTCCTTGTTTTAAAATTCCTTCCATTCCTCCTGGAATCATTAAATGGAGTGGTGTAATTAAAGATGCGATACTAGAGGGACAATGGAAGCCTATTGGAGGGACAGAGGGATCTACCTTTAGCTTTCCCAGTTATACAAGATAATGGGCAAGCAAGGTGGGAGCCTCATGACTGGAAAATGTTACAACAGGCTCGCACCACAGTATCAATTAATGGAGTTAAATCCAAAGCAACACGTCAAATTATTTCCTGTATTTTTTCAACAGATCTCATGTGTCCTTATGACTGTA
>NW_008676626.1:5099-5489 GCF_000695815.1 Acanthisitta chloris | reverse complement strand
GGGACTCCACGCCATCCAGTACCCCTGGGGTACTGGGGCACCCCGCACCACCCAGCAGCCCTGCGATACTGGGGGACTCCACGCCATCCAGTACCCCTGCGGTACTGGGGCACCCCGCACCCCCCAGCACCCCGTGCAGGTACCACCCTGCACCCCACATGCATGGCACACAGCTCCCCACTGTGCCACACAGCACAGGACACCACGGGGCCTTGGCACCCCCAGCAGGGTTTGTGTGGGGTTCTGGCACAGCAGATGTGGGGTCCCAGTGGTGCTGGGACTGCAGCACCCCAGCACTGCATCCCATGGGTAAGCCTGGTGGCTTTTCCTAGGGACTGTCACCTCCTTATGGCTGGGGGGCGCCCCCTTGGGTAGTGCCCCCCCGCGGCG
>NW_008676626.1:0-5062 GCF_000695815.1 Acanthisitta chloris | reverse complement strand
GGCATGGCTCCTCGATGGAGCCAGGTCTGTGCTGCAGCTTTCTCCCCATAAATCCTGGCCGGATCTGTGCTGGGATGGAAAGTGGGATGGGGCTTGCAGGGTGGCCTGTGGCATCATGTCCTTGGGGGAGGTGAGGGTCGCGGGACACTCTCCAAGCTCTGGCCCCAGGCAGGACCACACAAAAGCAGGGTTAGTGAGGGGATAAGCCGTTGAATTGGGAAGCGTTTCAGAGCAGTTTGCTCCATTCACATGGCTAAAGCCTGCAATTTCCCTTTCTGTGTGCCACTGGCCTCCCTCCCTGTCCCCATCAGGACACCCCAGGGTGCCCAAACTGCCCCAGGCTGGGGACAGTGTCCAAGGTCTAGCGGCGAGTGCATCCCTCACCCCGACAGGCAATGTCCTGCCCAAGGACAAGCACAGTCCTACTGCAGGAGAGGTTGGAGGGGATGTACCCCAAATATAAATGCATAGATACATGCATGTATATGCACATATATACACACACATACATGCACATGTGTCCACAGGTCCCATGGCAGGGCAGCCTGCACTGAGCAGCTCTTATCTCACTCCCAGCTCATGGGTGGGTCTGGGAGGAGCATCTTCTGCTGAGTGAGGGGCCCATCCCTGAGTGCACCCCACATGTGAGCAGCTCCCTCTGTCCTACTGCTTCACTCACCTCCAAAGGGACATGCCTGAGGACACACATGTGCACACACACACACACACTAGGAGCCCTACAAAGTTATTTAGGATTCTACCCAGTGTCTGGGCATCAAGAAGGCAAGGACAGACACAGCAGGGTAAGAACTTCAACCTGCCCTGATAAAAACGAGCAGCATATGGCAGCACTGTAAGAACTGGGCACTGGGGGTGTGTTTAGCTGAGCCAGAGGCACTGGAGCCTGTGCTTGGTGTCAGCACAGGACCCTTGGCCCCGTTCCCTCCGGGGTGAGCTGCTCCTGCCACCGGGGAAGTCACTCCTGGGTTGTGTAACAGCCTCGCTGGGGACCGGCAGGAAGCAGCCAGCTCCCAGTGGTCTGAAAATAGCTTAGCACTATGGGCACACCCTTGTTTTTTGAGGGCAAAACCTGAGAAGGGAGCATGGACATTGCCGAAGCAGAAAAGGTAACTCTCTCACTCCCAAACGGAGTCTGTTTGTGCTGATGGAGAGCACCTGGCACAGCATGTCCCCAGTGCAGCACCCCTGGGTGCCTGGGGCTGGTGAGTGGAGGATGTGGTTTGCTGTGGGGTGTCTGCGATGGGTAATTTTTCTTCTCCTAGTTTCACTAATTACCCTTTAGCCTCACGTTAGCTCTCCATGTCCAAGATGCTGCACACCAAGGCATTTCACCATTCGACAGCACGTGAAACTGCCTTTGTGTGCTGCCTGCCAGCCCTGTTCGGTGGTCCCAGCTCCTGTGCTGGCTGTGGGCAATCACCCTCAGCCCCTCAGGGCAGCGAAAACTTCCATTACATTCCTGTTTTGCTTTTGAAGAAATTCCCTGGATCGTGTTCCTCGTGTGGCTGTGGAGGGCAGGGGGTTCTGCAAACTTCTTTTGCAAACACCTCTGGGAAAATGTTTTTTTTTTCCCCTCTGAGTGACCCCCAGTGCCTCCCCCCTTCACAGTCCTGGAGCTCGGGATGCCAATCCCCCTCCCCCCGCGTATCCTGCGGGATTCGCCGAGCAGCTGCATCCTCCCACCAGGAGCAGGCTAATGGCCAGGTGACCTCCGGCTTAAGGACAGCCCCTGGCCGTGCTGAAAGCTTGGGGAGCAAAATCCAGGGAAACAGGACCCCGAGCTCCCCACAGGGGAGTGCAGGGGGTTCCTGCAGCCCAGCATCCCTCCGACACCAGCGTTTGGGAACGGCCGCATCCCTCTGCTGCCCTGGGGACTGCGCCTTGAGGGGAGATCCTCATCCAAGCAAGCAGTGTTCAGCATCCTGCAATCCCCGGGAGAGATGCCTCACTCCGGGTTATTTAATCATTCCCCGCCTGCTCTGCGCTGCCTGGGCTCGGTAAACACCATCCCCGTCGGGGAAGAGCTTTCCTGGTCCTGCAGGGAGCAGGATCTGCAGAACCCGCAGGGAGCAGGACCTGCAGAACCCGCAGGGGATGCGGTGCGGAGGTGCCTCCTGCGCGGGGTGCTGCCGGCAGGCAGAGCAGTTTTGCGGGGATGGAGAGCAGGCACCCCGAGCCGCCGGGCGAAGCTGTGCCCGCAGCCAGAGCTGCCTCCCCCGCAGCCTCCTGCCCCTTCCAGCCACTGCAAGATCCCTCTGGATCACAACCAGCACCTGATGGGAAACCCTCTGCGGCTCCAGGCTCCCCGTCCCCACTTCTTCACGTTGCATGTGGAGCACACGCTTTTTTAATATCCTGAATTCACCTGGTTTCAATTTCCAGCCCTGGAATCCTGTAAGGCTTCAAGGGGGATGGGGCTGCATCCCGCTGGGTTTGCTGCCTCCCCTTGGCTGTCAGGCCCTGTCCATGAGCTCTTGAAGCACAAGATCCAGTTTCAGCTTACATTTTGCCTCCTCCACCGGTCACGTCGCTGCTGCCTCAGTTTCCCTCGCTGCCAAACACAAGCCCAGTTGAGGGGCAGGACAGCCACACTGGGGTGGTGAGAGCGTGGCAGGCAGTGGTGGGATGCAAAGGAGGACGTGGCACATTTGTGGCCATTTCTCTGTTTGCACAGTGAGTCAGTGAGGTCTGAGAACTCTCCATGTAAAGTGTGGGATGTGTGGTCCTGATCCTGCTGCACTACAGGCAAACCCACAGATTAAACCCTCCTCGGCTCCCTGCCCAGGACAGAGCCAGCAGGGGAGTGTCCATGCTCCTCAGTGTTTGGAGGGAGCTGGGTGCCTTTTCAAGGGCTGGTTTTGCATCAACATACTTCTTGCTGGAAGAGAAAGGCACAATACTCTCCAACCTGGGACATCAGCCTGGCCTCACACTCTCAGGCGAAGCACAGATCCCCCAGCCTGGCCAGGGCACCCTGCCATGCCCATGGAGAAGGTGGCAGCAACAATGCTGGGGTGGGGGATCCCCTCTCTGGGAGCACATCCCCATCCCTTCCCACTGCATTCATTTCCCTGCTCAGCAGCATAGGGGATGGGAATTTAATTCGGCCAGGTCTGAAGCAGCAGGAGGAGAGCTGTATAAATAGAAAGGATATTTTTACAGGCTGCATTGTTCCAGGCACGGGCAGGTCAGGAGCACAATGAGCCCCTTTCCCTCTCCGCTGGCATTTTCTCTGCTGCACCTTGGAAAGGCCCCAGAGAGTAAACGCTAATTCCTGCCAAACTGCGAGTTTGTGCAGCCACAACAAAGCGCCTGGAAGATCGCAGCGGGCAGCAGGAAGCCCTGCTCAGGGCTGGCTGCCCAGAGGCTCCTCAGCTGGCTGAGCCTGACCCCACAGCCACCCTTGTGGGGTTTGGGAGTCCACCCCAGCACTGGGATCACCAGGAGGTGCTTGTGGAGGAGTCAAGGCCCATATCTGCTCCACAATCCACAAGGACACCAGGCCTAGGCTGCTCCCAATGCCAGGGAGATGGATGCATCCATCAGTCTCATGTCCTTGCCCAGCCTCTTGCCCTTTCCAACCATGAGGGGAAGGAGAGAGACCTGCTCTTCTCCCTCTGCCCTCATCCCTGCAGAGGGCTGTGGGTAAGAGGCAGCAGAGGAACCAGGGCAGAACAAATAGCTCAGGTCTCACTGCATCCCACTGCTCTTGCTCTCCACTGCCCTGGGCAGGGTTTTTGCCCATGGGAGGCAAAGCAAACGGATGCTCAGGTGTGCTTGCACAGAAACCCATGGTGACCACAAGTCAGACAGGGATGAAGCAGAGCAAGGCAGTGGTGGGCCAGATCCTGCATGGAATTCCTGCTAGGGTTGGGACCGGCATGGGGAAGATCTGGCCCAAAGAGCTTGGAGGGTCGAGCTGCACAAACCAACCCAGAGAAGTAGATGTGGGATCTGGAACCAGGTGACCTGATGTACCACCTCAAGCCCCAGCAGGCTGGTGGGACAGCCTGGTCAGTGCTCTGTGCCCCTTCCAGGGTTCCAAAACATCCCACGCTGTAGGACCAACTTCTCCACCTGCTAAGGTTCTGACTAGGTGACCACACAGACCTACCACAGACCGCAGAGCCACCGTGACTCAACACGAGCAGCAGTGAGAGCTACTCAAAACACAAGGGCAGCCTTAATGGCTGTGAAAAGTGTTCTCTCTTCCAAAAGCCATGGGATGCATTTCACATCCCTGGCATCATAAACCCACATGCTCTCAACTGCCCCCCAGTGAAGACACAGCTGCTGGGTCAATCCCAAGCCACCTGGCCCTTGCCATGGCCTCAGCATCCTCTGCACAGCCTGCTCAGATCCAAGAGGCTCAAACATCCCACTCTGGAGGCAGAGCCTGCTGTGTCGGGCTGCAGGACCCACACAGTGCCAGGCCCACCATCCCCCCAACCCAGCAACCACAGGGACCTCACGGCCCAGGACCAGAGGTAAAAGAAGACACAGACACCAACACTCAGTTAAGTTGTAGGAATTTATTTTAAATAACCTACAGTTGATTAAAAGGGAATTCATGATAAAAATAGAAGATACTTGTTGAGGAAAGGCTGCAGGAAATGGTCTTGCACACACACTACGCTAACAATGCCTCTAAGACTAATGATTATAGCAAAAAAAGGTTTCACATTAAAATTCTGCTTTTTAATTTTTTAAAATTTTTTTACACAATTACAAAAGAAAAAATAAAAGCCCTAAAATCTTGATTATTTTCCTTTTTTTTTTTGGACCAATGCTCATTTCCCTCGAAATTTATTGACCTGTGAAACTTCTTTTTACACAATAAAATCTTTCAAGTAAAAGAGGGGAGTGGGGCTTAGAAAAAAAGGGGGGAAAAAAAAGGTAAAACAGTCTGACAAACTAAAAAGTAGATAATTCTTGAAGTGTACAGAGCGTGTTCAGAACAAAGGGTGATGGGAATGTCATTTGTTTCCAATTTCACTTGTCCTCAAATTCCACACACATCTCCCCATCACACGGCCCCCTC
>NW_008676625.1:0-359 GCF_000695815.1 Acanthisitta chloris | reverse complement strand
TTGGGATGGGAATGAGGAATTTTGGGGGGAATGGGAATTTTGAGGAGAAAAGGGAATTTTTGGGTCGAGAAAAGGGAATTTTTGGGTCAAAAAAATGGAATTTTTGGGTGAGGAATAAGGAGTTTTTAGGCCTTTTTTTGTGTCATTTTTGGGCTTTTTTCCAAGGATTTTTTTTGGAATTTTGGGATGGGAATGAGGAATTTTGGGGAAAATGAGAACTTTGAAAGCGAATAAGGAATTTAGGACTGGAATTTTGGGGAAAAAAGGGAATTTTGGGTGAAAAAATGGAATTTTGGGTGGGAATAAGAAGTTTTTAGGCCTTTTTTGTGTCATTTTTGGAGATTTTTCCAACTTTTTTT
>NW_008676624.1:16328-19853 GCF_000695815.1 Acanthisitta chloris | reverse complement strand
ATAATATATTATTTTCATATATATAGTCTTCCAAACAGTATCACAGATGTGCAGTGATGTCTCAGGATTATGTTATTCTGGAAATATCACAAAACATGTACCTGACCCTGAAGCTAAGCTAATAGAATCAAAAGAAAAAATCAATACAACTGTTTAACATAGCTCTCTCTTGCTTGATTTCAACACATAAATAAAAAAAAAGATTAAAGGATACGTTAGGTCTAATAGTGCAGCACTGACCTTTTTATCATCACAGAGGTTGTCTCCTTAACAAAGAAGTCACACTGATGAATACAGTATCTCATTCAATTTAAGCCCTTTAGATCTTCCCTCATGTTTTAGCTTGGCACAGAGCAAACTGAACAATCACATAGCGTAGATGAAATCATACACATTTTTCCCCTTCTGATGAAATACTTCAGAATTTCATAAGCACACAACAAAATAAGTGGAGTTTATGGGTAAGCAAGTCTATTTTTGGATCCAGCTTCTTTGTATCTCTCTTAATTGCCTCTTTCAGAATAAACTGGTGAATAGACCTGGTAATGGTTGTTGTATTAAAGCTTTTGGCTGCTGAGTAATCAATATCCCATAGGAGGCAATAGTTAGAGCTGTGAGGATGTGGATATTGGGAGCACATACACACTGAGCTCTTAGAATCGTTTCTGGTTCTTCACGTTCTTATGGAGGTCGGCGTTAAAAATTGTGGGTGTTCACTAATTAAAAGACTACAGCATGATCTATGGCATAGATTGGGGTAGGGGGGACAAAGGCAACCTTTTATTTTATAGCCTTTGAAAAGCAGATTTTGCCATTTTGCCATTATTTTAGCAGAATACATATAGCAGCTTATTTAATGTCTTTAAAACCTGACCACTGGTGAGGCTGCTACCCACATCACTTTCCTCTCAGTCTGAGCCAAAGCAAGAAGTAGCAACAGAAAGCTGTTACCTTTTATGTCAACTATTACTACAGCTTGTCATTGGTTTCAGTTATTTGTTTCCTTGCCAAAAAGTGAGTAACCTTATGTTGAGTTCCAAGTTCTGCAGCAGACTGTGCTCTACTGATTATCAATTACTTTTATACTCTGTTTCTGGCCTGCATTCATGATCTCAGTGTCAGTTTGGTTTGGTTTTGTTTGGTCTTGTTTTGTTTTGTTTTTAACAAACAGCCTTTGGCAGTATAGAGGGAAAATGGCAGGGAAAGTTTTGTTTGGCCTTCGAACTCTAGCATGGAGCCTGTTCCATCTCTGCATGAACAGCCCAACTTAGTTAATGCAAAGAAGCCAAGAGTGGCTGAAGTGTTCTCAAAGCAGACTGAATCTTTGGCAGACTACATGACCAAACATTAACAAGTTCTCCTCTGAGCTTATGTAATGTGCAAAGCTTCTACTAGGTCCAAATATAGGAATCATAATAGATAAGGCAAGAGAGGTATGATGACAAGCACATGTCACTGGTGTCCCAGTTTTGAATCTCTCCTTCAGCATCTAGAGATGCTAAAGCCATCTTGTTTTCTTCCTGCAAATATCTCATGTTTCAGACACCTCTGACCCATACCACCCAGACAAATTTGTGACAGAAAAGAAAAAGGCAGCCAGACTTGTGGTCTGAAACAATGAGGACTAGATGTAGTGGTTGTTAAAGGTATTAGCTGAAATATTTGCAAGAAAAGAATCCAGTTCTTGCTTAGCCTGAGTCAGGTTACAGTGTGAATTTCTTAATAACCAGATGAGTTATCTTGCCCTGAACTTACAAATTCTGCTACTTCTTTTTTTTTCCATTCTGGATATTTCATTGATAAAAAGTGCATCACAATGCTGCATTCTGACAAAATGTCTGGGTTCTAGCAGATCTGTTGGTTTTCAACAGTAAAAAAATATTGTCAAAAAGTCATAATAATTTTTCCTTTTCAGACCTCATCTTTCCATATTCACTGTTCACTTCCTTTTAAACACCTTTGCAGAATTACTCAGAGTGCAATGGAAAAATGCAAATTCTATCACACTTCCACAAGCAGAACACCAAAAGCTTTCCATTTTAGATTCTATACGGACACAGACTCCACAAGCAAAATCAACACAAGCTTTCCATTAAAGTCATTGGCAGCTGAGTCAGGTCTTAGTTCTCCCCAAAATAAACCACGTATTTCTAAGGGTTTTCTACAGGCTGCGGGTTCTGTATTTCTCCTGCAGTTACAGCACTAAGCCTTGGATTGATGCCTAGAACAGACCCAAGATGTGTATTTCTCAGCATGCTCTAAGTGTTGTTGGTTATAGAGCTTGCAGTTTTTATGCAGCTGAATTAGTGCCTTAAGCACACCTTTGCCATTCAAGGAGAAGGCTTAAACAGGACAAAATCTTTTGCTCTCCTATTACAGTTCAATGGAAATATCAGCATGGAAAAGCAGGCTGGGAACACTTTCTCAAGAGAAGATCTTGTGCTTAGTGTAACTTCTGCTTCTGGCAATACCTGGTTATTTGCATGGAATACTTTATAGCCATTAATTTTTCTAAGCATTGGTTTGTTCTCTATTTTAAAATAAGGTAATACTAATTTTTTGAAATTTTTTCCAGGTTTTTTCCTTTTAATGTGCTGAGTTTTCAAATGAGAAGAGTTCACAGATGGAACAATGGAAAGAGAACACAGCAAGCAGGAAATAACACTGCCACAAGACAAAGAATCCTTAAAAAAACTACTGATATCAATTGTTTCCTGCCACAATACAGGAAGCATTCCAGTGCAAAAAGATTCCAGTGCACAGATCTTTCTCTGTACCTGGAAAGACAATATAAGAGAAAACAGAGTCCTGAATGAAAAGAGAAATGACTTCTCAAAAGCCACACAAAGGATCAGTATCAGGATTAGGAAAGCATTTAGATCCTTCATCAGGCAAATGTCCTTGTCAGGGGACAATATCTATCTGTACCTTCTCACATCTAGTGCAGAATTATCTGGCACTGACCACGTTCCAGAAGACCTAGGGAAACATGCAGATAGATATTTACTTTATGATATAAAATTATAAAAATGGAAAACTAGAAGTTTTTTCCTTAGTTTTAATTGTCTTCCATATTTAGGTACATCCTGAAAGTAAGTATACTGCTCTGCTTTGTTCTGGAAAGCACGTCTGTAGAAATGCTCAACAGAATATAAAATTCCATATATTCCTTCAGAAACTGGCATTAATGGGGCTTTGGAACTAAAATGCTAAAATGTCAGAAAGAAGACCTGAAACCCAAAATCACTTATCCCACCTCTGCCCTTCTCTGCAGTAACCTGCATGTACTGCTGAATGGATGCTGAAATGTATCTTTTCATCCATAACTTTGTAATAGCAAGTTTCCTGTACTAAATTTACTTCGTATTTTAAAAGTTTAAAAGTTGAATGATTGTCTATTAAACTCAATACTACAGAATGTCAGCTGCTGTGGAGAAGGAAATACTAAAGGCATGTGTTCAGTATACAACCAATTCAAACATGAACACTGTAATGACATTAGAGATTACCTTTTTATCATTCAAA
>NW_008676624.1:707-16316 GCF_000695815.1 Acanthisitta chloris | reverse complement strand
GGAAAGAGGTGATTTTATAAAAGACATAATTATAGCTGCTTTTGAAGTGAGTGATCACAATCTACTAAGAAGGTGGGTAAGTATGTGACTGTAGGACTAGAATTTTAACAGATGTGGCAAATCTATCTGCAAACAATAGCTTTTCCATTGGACAGCATCAAAAAACTGCTATACTTTTCCAGTGTGGTTTATCTCTATCATTGCCCACCTCGCACTTTAAAACTCATCCTCTTAACAATCATTAACACTTGAATACAAACTCTTCTCGTGTATTCCTATGTTTGTGTAGATATTCATCACTGTGATAAATGAAGGAAACATTTGCTTGAAGCTGGAAATAGCAAAAGAAAATAAACTATTGTATGGCTATTTGGGTCTTATTCAGGGAATTCTATGGAGTAATGCTACTCACAGCATCTGATACAAGTAACCTCCCATGAGTTCACTCACCCTCTTACTCTTGCAGTCACTATGTCTCTTTATGATTCTTTGACTGTTGTGCAATCTCTCCTAGGTGCTAGTTTCCCATGCAAAGTCACTACATCATTTAGTGAGATAAATGCTTGGATGCACTTATTCTGAGACAGGAATCTCATCAAGGAAATAATTCAAGTTTCCAAACGTTGGCAATTTCATAATTTGATTTGCTTCTCAAAGCTCTGTTTATTCCCACACATGGCCCATACCATTTAAAAAGATAATCTGTATAACTCTACCAAATAGGAACAGACTGGTAATAAAGCACTGAAAACAACATGTCTATACTAAGTGTTCTCTGAGATAAATTTCGAAGCCTTCAGATATGAGTGTTGCTTAAAACTCTGTAAGAAGAAAATCCACAACCCTTTATGTAAGAAAAAGCAAACTGTTACATGATTTAAGAACACAAAATGGATAATTTTTTTTCCTAAAACTGAGTAAGTGACCTAGGATAAAATTTACCTTTGGTCACTGATCAAATCTGAGAAATTTCAGCTGTGAAGGTGAAAGTTTGACAAAGTCATAAACAGCTGAAAAGGACAGAAAGGAAACATTTTAAACAACTATAAATGTCACTGTGCTCTCCATCTGGAATACCACTGCTAGTATTTTACAATGCAGTACACAGAGTAAGGTGATCAATGGAACAACAATCTGTCATTAATAAAGAGGAAAAATATGATGAAAACTGGAGATGAGATCGTGGATCATCCAGAAGACCACCTACTGAAGAAAAAGACAAAGAGGAAAAGAAAGTCTGTTTTTGCCAACTTCAGTTTCTTGCTGGACTGACCCTTGAACCACTAAGTCATCAGTTTCCAAACATCCAGTTTTACTGGCCAATTACTCAGCAGAACATGACATGATCAATGATCTGAAAGTTTTCAGCTGGTCGTATTGATCAAATATATAAACAAAACACAACTGTCAGCTGCTCTGAGTTTACTGCTGATGAAGTGATGTTTAAAACAATTAATGAATTAATGCTTGAACACAGAAGAAAAAAGCTTAGCTGATATAAAAAAGCAAAAATGTTTAGTACTCAATTAATTAATAATTTGCCTTATAATTGATTTTTTTTAATTGTTTGACTGGCAAAATAGAGGTGTGAGCTATAATTGCCAGCTACCTATAATAGCTCGTTTGTTTTTTTTAATTTCTGTTAATTATTTCTAAAGTGAAGGAAGCAGGATCACTGGGGCTGCCAAACTCTTCAAATTATTGGTGCTAAAAAAACAAATATCAGAAAATGCAAATTATTACAAAATGTGAAGGCTGATTACTTTTTGTAAAAAAAAAGGACAGATGAGCAAATGCTATGAAATGCTGAGGCAGGGCTGGGGCACACAAAGGAGTTACGGTAAACTAATGAGCTTCCAGGTGTCGGCTGAGCTCGGGTAACTAATAATATTTGCACTCTTAGCCTCGAGCAAATCTGAAGCAAAAGGTGTTAGATAAATCTTCAGGGAGAGCACCCTCTGTTAGCAGGACCAGCCCTAAACAAGAGTCAAAGTTTGCAAAGACGCACAACTTTGTGAAGAACAACCTACCTCATTCCTCCTTGACCTACTCTGAAAATAGGAGCAATTTCAACTTTTAAAGATGGTAATTTAATTTCCCTCCGACAGCAACAGAATGATCCAAGACTCAGTACTATCTCGCCTTTTCAGGGGAAGTGTCTATAAAACAGGGGCTGCTTTCGAAAAGAGACTTGGAGTCAAATTCATTATTGGTCTCCCTGGAAAATGTAATTTATACCTTGCTTAGCCAGGTAAGATGGGAGGCAATCTAGCTGTTAGAGAATAAAGCTGAGTTAAAGAAAATGGAAGGGGAAAGAATTAAGCATGAAAAGAACACTATTTAAGGAAAGGGTGAAAACTGAGAGATTAATTTACTGTTAGTTCGGTTTTATCTCTTGTAAGTACATTTTTTAATTCTTTAAATCAAAGTTCTTCTGCTCTATGTGTGTTGCCATTATTTCCCTAGAATTGAAAATGTCTGTTTTGTTCAGAAAGTACATGTTAGAAATCTTGGGCTATTAAAAGATGGTGCCAATGTTAACTATTATACAAAGGATTAAATCTTAACTAAGTAGTATTAAAAAGTGACTCTATAAACCTTTAGGTTATTGGTACTTCGAGATTTTTCAAAGAAAAGAAGACCAATATGAAGGATTAATAGTAAGGTTATGCAAAATCCACTTAATCAGCATGGCTAATTTTAGCTTTAACTAAAGCTGCTGGCAACTATGTGCATTTTGCTTTGGGGCTTTACTTTTGAAGAGAGTGATGAATACATTTTTGAGGTAAATTTATCTTAACTGAAAGTCTACCTAATGCTCTTTAATTGCTGAAAAAGTGATTTAAATAGCATTTGCATTTAGGAGAGGAAGAAGGTCTTCAGCTGTGCATCTTTAAGACCCTAAAATAAGCATTTTATTTTCACATTTATATAATATACTGCTTGACTATAAAAAAGGTGAGTTTTACAAACAATACAGTCATCAACACGGGCATTGTTTATGAAGAAATAATTGTTCTCCTGACAGTAGATACTCTATTCATAAAAGAGCCCAGGAAAATTGGAGCATACTCTGAAGATGTTAACACAATGACTTGCCAAACTATCTGGGGCATGAACACTGAGAATGAGGGTCTTTCACTGACAAATGCTACCTAAGCAAGGCAGATGCACAGACTGTCAGCTCAAACACCCCAGGCATTTTAAGCCAGAAATATGAACTTGCTAATACTTCCAGCACTTTTCCTTGACTCCAAAATCACAAAGGATTAGATCATTCAACATGAAGTGGATTAGATATGGTTATGTTCTTAGTTTAAACAAAAGAATAAGAACATGAACACTAAGTTTCCTGCTCTGTAAGAGTCAGATAAAATCTGACTGCATCTCAGACTGGTGGGGTAAGGTGTGGAGAAAGCAAGGGGGTGGGCATTTGGTGAACTGTCACAAGATTGTGAAAATCTTGTGGGAGGAGCTGCCCTTTATATTAGAAAAATTAATATAATTCCATAGTGGATTACAAAGGACTTTTTCTAGTAGTGGGAAAACCTGGTAAAATTAGACTATCGATTTGCAATTATGTGAAATTTGGATTAGTGTACCTATTGTAGAACACCTCAATTATTTATACAAGCAATTTAATGATATGTTAAAACATATCTCTAGATCCTGGCATACTAATACAGAATAATCTGATTTATCACAAGCCAAAGTCTTTTTAGACGCTTTCAATACTAATTTTTTCCTGTGTCATGAATGAAATACAATTCATTACAATCATGCAGCTTCGCCCAATCATGGCCTGAGAATGCCATCCCACCTTCCCATTTTTCTTAGGATTTTCACTACTAATACTTTTTCAGTGGAACCTGTTAAGCAGCTAGGATCATAAGTGGTGATATACTGGATTAGATTCAGTGCATACAGCTATGTGAATATTCCATGTGTGGCAATGATCAGCATTTTCAGAAGGTGAGATGTGAACCTCCAGCAAGCAAATGAACTTTCTCTCACCCTATGCTAGTGGTTGGAGAAGGCTTAGGCCCTGTGTACCAAAGCTGACAATTGCATGTAATTAAGTCTGTTCACTCTATCTAAAATTAGGCAAAGTGAGTAACTGAACAAAAGCCACTTTAAGGAAAAAGGGAATCTCAACAGCAAGTCAGGAGTGATGCTCTTCCTTCTGGCAGTAAATTTATTCTTTAATGAAGGTTGTGATTAGCTCTGTGCACTTAGAGAGGTTGAGTTTAGGAGTTTAGAGTTTCAGCTAACTAGTTTAAGTGCTGTTAACACTGTTCTTGTGACAGCAATTGTGCTTAGCAATCTACTAAAGATTGACAAGAATATTTGGGTGGGAAGCTTGCACTGATCTTGGTGCTGCCATGGCCATACAGCTCTCCACAGGTGTGTTATATGCTGCCTTTGCTACAGCTACTATCTGCAAGGGCTAGTTTTATAGGGGTTTTTTTTCAGTGCATGTCTCCAGAGCCTTGCATGGCTTGAATATATGTCCCACAAGAGGACTGAATCATGGCTATGTTAGACAAGCTGTCTTCCAGATTGCAAATGGCAATTAGATTGCCTAAACTCAATGAAACGAGATAATACATATTGTACTATTTGCCGCAGCTAAATGTCATCCAGTAATACAATTCTGCCTTTTAAAAATCTTCCCGTTCCTGCCACGTAATCTTATTCAGATCTTGTCTTTGATTCTTGGTTTAGGTCATTGAGTAGTATACTACTGCATGGTACCCTTTGCGATCCTCAGAAGAAGCTGTACCAATTGTTGGTAGAGATTTGTGGGAGGTATGTCTTAGAAAATGGGTTATGCTAATAGTTCACTAGAGAAGCTTCCAAGTTTGGGCTTTTCTGTTTCTCGTTGTAGACTAGCACTTGGAGAACAGCAACTATGAGCAACAAGCAGTACTTGCAATATAATATATAGTTGTATTTGTGCACTATTAAACCTTGCTGTCATTCTCTTCACTGAACATGCCTACCTCGAAACTGAGTTATAAGGGGAAAAAACCTAAATCCATTCATTCTTATTATACGTTTTGAGCACTTGAATTTATCCTTAGATAATATTGTGACTGTACTAGTACACACATTTGAGGTAGCATTCATTACGGAGGAGAACAAAATTACCTCATTCTTTGCTTTTTAACATGTGATACTTCCCCTGAAAAAAAACTCAATGCAGTAATTTTCTACTATTTTAAATATAGGCTCGGACCTCTGTAACACCAATCTATCTAATGATATTTTATCCTTGCCCTTTTTGAAATTAACTATTCAAGTCATGTGGTACTTGACCAAAATTAGCAGGCACACTACTTATGAGTGCAAAGCCATTCCTGGGGAAGTCAGAAGCAATTTTGCATTTATTTCAACTTTAATGCAATCTGGACTATATTAGGAGTGCAGAAATGACTATGGCAAAAGTTTTACTGACTAGGGTTTATTTGTCGCATATATATTACCAGTTCTATTCATTATACTTTAAAACAAACACTACTGAAGTCTGTATGGGCTGACAAAATTAAGTGCTTAACAATTAATGGTATTTGTTTTTCCCTGTGTAAAACACTTTGTTAATGGCATCGGCTTATTCTCTGTGCTCTGCATTTCAGGCTTTGCTGCTTTTTTTTTTTTTTTTTTATTTTTTAACAATTGTTGTCTCCTTTCAACCAGATACTTTTATTCTAACATCTAAAATACAACAGTGCTTTATTGTCAGATTTGTTTTGCTCACTTGCTGTTCAGGTGTGTGCTGCCCTTCTTACTTGGGAAAGTTGTCTCATAAGAACCTTGATAATCCTCCTTTAAGACTTCTCAAAATGTTCCTTTCCTCTATTAGCAATAAAAAGTCTTGACAATGGTGAGGCAGCTGATGTTCCTGCCACAATTGCTATCTATAAGTCTTAGAAAGAGCCTCTTATTGATATCTTGAGCTCTCATGTTCCTCTTACCTGTTGCCTTTCAGCACACCAGCTTCTGGAAAAAGAACAAGTTTTTATTCTGTGTTCTTAAAATCTAAAATATTCTCTTAGGTGTCAAAACACATAGGTGGCCATACCTGCCAATAGCATGTGGTAAAAAGAAATAGATAATCATAAGAGTCTTTATTAGCTTTCATACAGAAAAAACAGCAAAGATTTCATAGACATGTGATGCCACTAGACATCTTTTCTCGCTCAGTCAAAACAAAAAGGCATAAACATTTCATGAATCATGCAATTTTTAGATGAATGGACAGAAATATCAGTCAACAGAAGCAATGTCAATAAATAAATTTGAGATAATCCTGCAGCAATCAAAGCTCTATTTAGATATGCTTTGGAGTATTTAATATCTCTAAATAAAGAAACTCAGCTGTGTAGCTGAAAAATGGTGCTGATGTAAGCTATTTTGGGGCTGGCATAGAACCAAAATGGCTGTCATTTTTGCTGGTCTGCTCAGTTTCTTTATTTAGGTGTTTCTTACACTAGATGTTGGTTTATGGGGTTTTTTTGGCCTTTAAAAAAAAACAGGCAAAAAAAATCCCTTCAGGTCTAAATTGAGCTATGTAAGATGTTCTACCATGCAAAGTGTTTTTGATCTCCTCCCAGCTATCAGCTCAACTGGAAAAGATTTTCAGTGTTTGATTTATTTACCTGTGTATTCATTTTATGCTGGTTCTATTTAATCCAACTTTATTTAGCTTCTTTCCAAGAATGCCTTGTGCAACCAGTATCAGTGTTTTTCTAATATTAAGAAATTCTGTCTACAGCTTTTGCTTTATGCATTCATTATTTCATCGAAGAAACCAATTAGTTTGGTTTCACTTGATTTGTGCTTTTTACAAATGTGTTACCGATTTATCACTGCATTTTCTTCAACCTGTTTACATACTGATTGCTCTTGCTTTACTAATTGTTCTAGTTATTTGTCAGGTATTGAAGTTAAATTTAGTGGCCTATAATTCTTCTTCATCTTTCCTCAGCCCTCACTTATTCTCTTCCTTTAAATTGTAATATAATTTTAGCCTTCTCTTGGTTGCCAGACGCAAAGAAATGGAGATGGATATTAAACTGAGCAGTAAACAGTAACACTTGACTAATAAAATCTTGTTCGATTAACAAATGACTTAGTGGGAAAAGGAGAAAGTTCTGCTTAAACAGCACTACAGAAGTGTCTTTGGCTCACAAGACCGTACCCTCACTTGATGCCTGTACTTCTTGCTTTCTGTAAGCATGTATTTCCTCAGGGTGAGAGAAACAATAAAGTAAAATTTTGGCACTGTTGTTTGTTTAGTATTTTTGGATCATGAGTCACCTGAGCCAAACTAGATCTAGGGCAATAACATCAGTATAAGGCTGTATAGCAAGAAAAAAGAGGGCAGGTGCCAGAAATTATGTAATTTCTGGCTTTATAGGAGTATCATCGTTTAACCCCACCCAGGACCTAAGACCTACACAGCTTCTTGCTCACTCACCTCCCTGGTGGGAGACTGGGGAGAGAATTGGAAGGTTAAAAGTGAGAAACTTGTGAGTTGAGATCAAGATATTTTCGTCGGGAAAGGAAAGCTGTACACTCCAACAAAGCAAGGAATTTATTCACCACCTCCCATGGGCAGGCAGGAGTTCAGACGTCTACAGCAGAGCAGGGCTCATACTGGTTACTAGTGAAGACAAATGCTATCACTGCAAATGTGCCCCCCTTCTCCTTTTCCCCCCAGTTTTATTTGCTGATCATGATGCCATATACTATGGAATGCCAGGTGGTGTCAGCTGTCCTGGCTGTGTCCTGTCCCTAATCCCTGTGTACCCCCAGCCTCCTGACTGGTGGGGTGGCATGAGAAGCAGAAAAGGCCTTGACTTTGTGTAAGTACTGCTCAGCAATTGCTAAAACATCCCTGTGTTATCAACACCATGTCCTTGTCCTGTCACTACAGTTTCTAGCAGAATCCCTCTTCAGCTTCCCTGTAGCCCCTTCAGATCATGACAGGTTGCTCTGAGTTCCTCACACAACGTTCCCTTCTCCAGGCTGAAGAACCCCAACTTTCTCAGCCTGTCTTTGTAGGAAAGGTGCTCCAGTCCTCTTATCAACTTCATGGGCTCCTCTGGACTTGTTCCAACAGTTCCATGCCCTCCTTATGTTGGGGACACTAGAACTGTATGCAGTACTCCAGGTGGGGTCTCACAAAAGCAGAATAGACATGTGCTTTTGGTTTGGATGTTAGATTTTATTATAGCTTCAACGTAATAGGTCTACCAGTAGAACATCAAAAGTTTAATTTCAGAAATATGGAGTCTTTCATGCAAAACTAACATGCAGTATACAGAGCAGCCTGCTCTGTTGTTTGTTTGCATTTAAAAATGTACATGCATCTTCATATTGCCACATGCACGGGTATATTTGGGAATGGTATCTAGACAGGACAAAGAACTCAAGGTAAATCTATAAATCAACAGACAGTTCAGTGAGCTCCTGAAAACTGATTCTCAATGTGCACTGGGAGAAAAACAAAACACAGTCATCAGAAATAATTGCAAATAGGAATAAAAAGGTTATATGACATTGATGAGACTAGTAATGGAATAATGTATACAGTCTTGGTGACTGTTTTTTCAGGGGAAACTGGAGAGACAAGAAAAGAACCACGGAAGTGCTGGGAAGACCTTTGTATGACAAAGACTGGCTTAAAAAAGACTGAGAGGTGATACGATTACGGTGCTTGGCTACGATCCTGTGAATTAGACACAGAGTGCTGAATAATGCCTTTATACTAGTGTTTAAAAATAGCATAACTCTAGGCACAAAGGGATGTTTATTTTTAAAACTGAAGGTGAACAGTCACAGGAAATAGATTACTAAAAGAAGCAATGAATTTTCCTGCTCTGGATGTTCTCAGAAATATTTTTCTAGAGAGCTTGAATCAGATACAATCTATGGTTTTGATGGACTTGTGATGGTTTCTTATAGTATATGTTAGACTATATGATTCAACAGTTTTCCTGGCATTAATTTCAAGGAATCTTGTCACTTTCTCTGAGGAAATATCTCATTTCTCATATCAAAACATTCTGAAGCCAATTATTGTTCATGGCTGTGCAGTCTTCATCAAGGTCCAAAAGCAGTGTTATTGCAGCTTTTCACATTTGTTGTACAGAGGTCTGCGAGGGATACAGTCACTTTCACATCATCACTGTGGTGACCATGATTCATTTAAAGAAGAAAAATAATTTTAAAATTTTCAGTCTTACATCCCTTCCTGAGAGTTGGTCATTTTGCAAACTAGAAACATGCAAATCACACAAATTTTGACTCACTGATTTTAATGAACAGCTGAATGTCAGTTCCTTCAGTCAATAGGGATTACTTTTCCTAAACAAATATGTGATATTTTATTATCTCCAGGTAATGCTAATTACACTGGGAGAAAATGGGAGAGAATCTTTAATATAGCTATTAGCAGAGGAGCTCAGAAGGACGTGATTCACAGGCATTCAGAGCACCTAGTAACTATATTCTAAATGAAACAAATTTACTCTATCTTTAGCACTAATTTTAATGGAAAAATATGAAACAAAGATCAGATCTGCTGGGAAAATAGGTAACCTTTTAAATTAATGTTCCCTGAGCCACAATTAATTTAGATTTAATAGGACAGTTAGTGTATGTTATGTGAATACTGATTATTAAACACTCAGCAAGGATTAAAAGTTATGTAATGGATTCATAACAGTGAAATTGATATGGACCTATTGCATCGCCATAATACTCTGCAAATATGTTTTAGTATGTAGTTGCTTCTTGCTTAATATATAATAACTGTTTAATTAAGTCTAAATTAAATACTTGAATCTCAATTGCTTGTGAAGTACAAAACACAGTGTGGAATATGTTTACCATACTGTTTTTACCAAGATAAAATTACACAACAAAACAACAAAAAAAAAGTGAGCAGTCCATGGGGCCTGATTGAACAGAAAGTTTTCCCTGGATAGTTTCACTGGCAAAACTCCCATAAAAGTGCCTAGATGCCAGGATGATTAAGTACCCAAAAAGCAAGATCCAGAAATTTTGCTGATGTTGACATCAAAATGCATTGTTTTCCCCATTTCCTTCTGTCTCAATAAGCAAACCTATAATGATGTATTAATTGCTATTTATTATTATGCTTCCTATTGCTTCATTGTTTTATGCCTCGTGATTGCTTACCAGAACTATTAGTAATCCTAAGGATAAAATGTACTGGGAGAAAAGATCAGTACAAGTCTCAGTGCAGATTGTTTGGACTGTGGTTTTATTTAGTAATTGAGGGTGCCACAGAGATTACTTCTCCAATGACAGGAGTGCTAGCTCTGCAACCAGACAGGCATGCTATAACCTACTGCTGTGGCTCCACCTGCTGAAAGGTATGGGTTTGATTCCAAAGGAGTACCACAGTAAGATACACTGCTTCTCGTAATCACTGCTTTTTTTTCTTTTTTTTGCACCTCTGCATGGTACTGGCACAGTAAGATACACTGCTTCTCGTAATGACTGCTTTTTTTTCTTTTTTTTGCACTTCTGCATGGTACTGACTGTGCTGTCTGTATGCTATGTAGTGTGCAGATGCATCTTGGTTTCTTGACAGCAAGGACCCCAAACGCTGTTTCAAAGTCAATGTGCTACTTTTTGTCATCAATGTGTCTGTAGCTCCTGCTCCATTGGCTTTGGGTACACCTCTGAGCCCAGATGAGCTTCTTATCATCCTCCCCTTTTGCTGTTTTGACTATTGCCCAGGGCTGGCTCAGTACCCCAGGATATTGTCCCATGTCAGTGAGGGACTCAGCTGCCACTTGCCTCTGGCTGGTGTAGTCTTTTATATTCTCGTTATCACATTAGCTTTTTCTCTTCTATTTTTACTTCTAAATTTTCTGCCTGAGTTCAAGGTATCATACAGAGAACAGAAAGAGAATCTCTTGCTTCGGGCGCTATTACACAGCCAATAAAATTGGGACTTTTCTCGAGTTAATGTTCTGTTAAATCTAAGGTGATAAGACTTGGGAGTGAAGAAAATTCTTCAAAGTATTCATGCTAAGGAAGTTTAACTTCTGAACCGTTTGAATTGCTTAAGCATCAGACAACTTTTGTTTCATATGCACTGTTCACACAACAGTGCAAATCCTCATCTGTCTATCCAGACATAATCACCACCGTCTTGGAATACCATTGTCTTCTTTTCTGCTATAAGCACTGCTGTGTTAATAATGAAGTAGTCCAGCTTTTGTTTTCCATAGTAATTTTTCCCCACAACTCTGAGCGTTTGAATCCTACTTACATTCTAACACCTATTAAAGTATTTAACAAAGTATAATAAGGAGTAGAAGGAAAACTATTTTCATTTTTATTAGTAGATTATTACTTGGAAGCCTGGAACTATATTAATGCTGAGTAATGTGCCTAACAGATGAAAATATTTTCAAAAGGGCTGGAATGACAGCTACACATTTTAGAAATTTTTTAATGGCAGGTTGTATGAAAACTATATTTATCCCTTCCTCTTCCATACAAATATATATTTCTATAGTTTTATCTTTATTTTTATGAAAATTCACATAACATACACAGAAAGACAAGATGTTTCAACGTTACATGAAACAATTATTTGGAGGCCAAACACTGAAAAACTGGTGTTGGAATTGCAAGCCAAAAAGAAACCTTGCACAACGTATTTTACACATTTCTGAGCTGCTCACACTGCTTTCTAAAATTTAGTCATGGAACCGTATTTCAAAGTCAGTGTTCCAGCTACAATTATAGACTAGAACAGCAACAGAGGAGTGAGATCCCTGTATGAGTCTGCTGAATCCACACAATGGGTTTTTCCCTTCACTCAAGAAAATAATGAAAATCAAGCATGAAAATGTTCAGGGCCTGAATGTTCTTTCTGCAGAAGTGCATCTGGTGATATTTCAAGTTTTAATATACAAAATTTCAGCGCCTAATTCTCGCTTCATTTGGGATTTATTGATAACCAAACCCAGAGACCTCTAAATAAACAGTTTGAGAGTGTTCTCCTTTTAAGCATTTCCAAAAAGTTTTCCATAAGAAGCATACAAACTAAGTCAATGAATGTTTGGTATTCTGCCAAACATTACTGAAATATGTCTACTTAAAAGAACAACCAGGTAAAGGGAAATAGTGTTTCTCCTCAGGCTCCCAACTGAGTCTCAAAACTTGATTTTCCCCAATATACTACTGATGCTGAAAATCTCTGAACTTTTTTCTGCAGTAAACTGGGGAGAGGAGCTTGCAGAGAATATCTCTGGGTCTGAGAACAAATGGAGAATGTCCAACATGGCAAACATCAACCAAGCATCTGGGAATACCTGTGTATTCCACACAGCTGAGCTTGGGGTAACTCAGTGAACTGGCTGACAGAGGCAGGGATATAATACTACAACCTGCAGCTCTGTAAGAAGTTGTTGTTGTACAGAGGTGGCTCTCTGCCTGCTTGGATTTAGTGGTTACCAACAGCAAGCCAACATGTGTCAGCAGTTATCATCACCTCCCTGAACTTGGAATAGCAAATAACCACAGTATTGCAGACATAGCTGAGGGCAACCAAATACTTCCTCTTCCTTGACAATTGCTGTAGCAAACAAAACATAACTGATGATGTCCCAATCCATGAAATGTGGTAGGCAGAAGACTGTGGCAGCGAGGAAAAAAATCCTAAGATATGAAGGTAGTGGCAGCATGGGAGTCCCTCCAGAGGAGGATTAGGGAGAAGTCATTTCAGTGAAGGTGATGATAGCCCAGAAAATTGTGCAGGGTTGTGAAATAAGGGATGATAAAAGTAAAGGACAGGAGTAAGCAAACAAAAGAATCAGAATGAAAGACAGACAAAAATCACTTAAAAGCTCCTATTTATCCCTCTGACCCAAGGACAAGTGAATTTGAAGTGCTGCCAAAGCTGCCTTTGTTTACACATAAACACTGATAAGAATTTAGCTGCTTTCCCCTCTTTCCCACATGGTTCTTCTTATTATATTGGACACAAAAAGTCAGTATTTAGTAGACTAGAAAGAAGAGAGGAAAAATTACTTTAAATTACGTTTCAACATTGAACATACTAGCAGCAAATTTTATGAAGGGAAGGGAAACCACAGAAAAGGACAAAGTATGCTTGTTGGCAATCTGGAAGCAAAGCACATTCAAAAAAGTTCAAGTTACATGCCTCACCACAAGGAAAGCATTACCAGCACCATCAAGATGGAGAATGAGGGGATTGAGAGAAAGAAACTTTGGGGTTTTTTCAATACAGAAAAAAAAAAAAGGCAAGAATTCCAGAAAGAGGTAGCATTTTGAAGTAGCTGCTACCTCAGCTATAGCCAGTAAGCTTTCGGAACAGCTTGCTTCCTTTTCGCATCAACATAAGCTATCATAATAGGAGATATTTGCTCCCCCTACAAACCTTGTCTTTCTTACAGTTCCATAAAATGGCTTACTTTGCTGCTCAGGTGGGAGGTTTCACTCTCTTCCCCAGTGCTCTCCCCTTTCTCCAGGTCTGGCACCACACATGTGGTGCCAGATAAAAATGACAAGGTTCTATGATACAAAGTACTGATCCAATGCAAATTCACTCTGCAGTCTGAATTTGTTTAAAATCAAATCCAAAATGGAAGAATTAAATTTACACTTGTGAATCTTATGCTAATTGGATCTCTCTTCTCTAACAGTTGGTATAACTGCAGCACAAGAGCCCAAAGGCATCATCAGCTTCATATTTTGTGTCCTGACCTAATTTAGTTCAAGTGTAATAGTGGCCTCACATCCCACCCAGATCAGGTTGGTCCTGTTGAGTGACTCAGTGGCACAGAAACTTACTGTTAAACTCCAGGGCCTGTGTCCTCTTTGCAGTCTGGTCAACAGTTTAGGTATGTGGGACAGGTTCCACCTTCATTTGTAAGAGGCCACAGAATCTATGAGTAAAGAGTGATGGCAAAGTTAGTATTGCAACCTTGTTCCACTTGCTCCAATCCACAATTCCAACAGTTTGCCAGTATCTAGGTTACATTTAAAACTGAGTCACAGCCTGAGTGTTCAACGTTATTCAAGGACACCTTAGGTTAAAGATTTTGTAAGAATCGTTTCGGCAGTTGTTATTGCCAATATCTAAAATGGTGTTTCTGTGTAATATCAGGCATTCTCTCAGAGTGCTATTTGCCAGTACTCTTCTGTAAGGATGGGCCACTGTGAGTTCTTGGTTAAGACCAGAATTCCCATGGGTTCTGCAAAGTCTCTCTTAAAATTTTTAAAGTAGGTGCTGCCAGTTCTTGTAATTTGATCGCAAGTTAGGTAACCGTTATTTTATTATCCTCACACCTACCAGAGGCAGAGAACCTATGGAGAATTTCAGCTGTCATTGGCACAAAGGCGTTTGTGCCTGGCTGTCCTGGCTGCAGAGAAATGTGAGAACATGACCTAATTAGACCCAGAAAAGCAGTCCCAAGTGCACAATGAAAACACACATTGTATGTAAGTGGTTTGTTTTTTGGGGTTTTTTTACATTTGAGATTGATGATACTGAAACAACTTTTTCCACCCTTTGACTCATTTTCAAGTAGGAATAACTGGTTACCTCATTTTACAGGGATGATTTGAGGACAAATGTCTTAGAAGTGCTGTTGGCATTAAGAACTCTGAAAGCCATTCAGCACTGAGACAGGGGATTACCCTTTCCCCACGAAGCAAGAACAGCAACAGCCTCACTTGCAAAACTAAGTGACTGGAGCTGGGGGCAAGAAGCAAGTCATGGAAGTGATACCAGGGAGTTAAAGAAACAGGGATCTAAGAGCACAGCTCCCTGGTTCTAGGTTAACCCTTTGGTATCACATATTTAACACCTTCTGTGGCTTTGCAGGAATTCACTGCCTTGTAAGATCCTAGAATGCACAGGAAGGGAAACAAACAAGCCTTGGATTACATTGTTTACAGCTTTGTATCATTTGCACCCTCCTCTTGTCATGTATTACTTTTAAGTAGTTATGTTACTTTCTCCTTCAGAATATTATTGAGAGTTCTTCATTATGTTACAGAATTAGAGGAGTAGTGTTAATAGGTGCAGAATTAGCTAAAAGAACTTTCTAACTGTCTGAGTAAGTCTCAAAGGGGGTGTTGTTGTAAGCAATAAGAATGCACACAAGGACATACATTCTTGCACCTGTGATAGCCCATCCTGGAGCAGTGCAGAGGAGCCAGCAGGAGTCAACCAAGATAAGGAACTTGATCATCTGCAAATGAGGCAATGAGCTGAGCCAAAACCATACAGGTAAGGGAGACTCAAAGTTCATGGAAAAACACTAATGGACATCTTTCCAACAACCACAAGGGACCATCACCTGGATCAGGAACAGCATGGTCAGCAGGACCAGGGAGGTGATTCTGCCCCTGGACTTGGTGCAGGTGAGGCCACACCTTCAGTACTGTGTGGAGTTCTGGGCCCCTCAGTTCAGGAAGGATACTGAGGTGCTGGAGCAGGTCCAGAGAAGAGCAACGAGGCTGGTGAAGGGACTTGAGCACAAGTGCCATGAGGAGAGGCTGAGGGAGCTGGGGGTGTTCAGCCTGGAG
>NW_008676624.1:0-619 GCF_000695815.1 Acanthisitta chloris | reverse complement strand
CAAGCTCTGTCAGGGGAGGTTTAGGTTGCATATTAGGAAGAGATTTTTTATGGAGAGAGTGATCAGGCATTGGAATGGGCTGCTCGGGGAGCTAGTGGACTCACCATACCTGCAGGTTTTCAAGGTGAGACAGGATGTGGGACTTAGTTATTGCCAATATCTAAAATGGTGTTTCTGTGTAATATCAGGTGTTCTCTCAGAGTGCTATTTGCCAGTGCTCTTCTGTAAGGATGAGCCACTGTGAGTGCTTGGTTAGGACTAGAACTTCCCATGGGTTCTGCAAAGTCTCTCTTAAAATTTTTAAAGTAGGCGCTGCCCGTTCTTGCAATTTGATTGCAAGTTAGCTAACAGTTATTTTATTATCCTCACACCTCACAGAGGCAGAGAATTTATTGAGAATTTCAGCTGTCATTGGCACAAAGGCGTTTGCGCCTGGCTGTCCTGGCTGCAGAGAAATGTGAGAACATTAGACCTAAATTAGACCTAATTAAACCCAGAAAAGCGCGCAATGAAAACACGCATTGTGTGTAAGCGGTTTGTTAGGAACGAACTCATTAATTAACCTAAATTACTTGTAAGGACGGTAAGGTTGGGACTCGATGATCCTGGAGGTCTTTCC
>NW_008676623.1:0-414 GCF_000695815.1 Acanthisitta chloris | reverse complement strand
GGTCTCTTCCAACCTCGTTGATTCTATAATTCTAAGGGAGTGCTGAGGAAAGTCAGGGTTAAAGAAAGAGTCCTTCAGGAGGTGGAAGGGAGGACAAATGGACTGGGAGAAATACAGAGAAGCTGTAAGAGAAACTAGAGACATAGGGAAGCTAAGGCACAATTGGGATTGAGGCTAGCCAGAGACATTAAGGATAACAAGAAAGGCTTCTACAGGTATGCCACATGTAAAAGGAAAGCTTGGGATAAAGTGGGCCCTCTCTGGAAGGAAACAGGAGAACTGGCTACCTTGTATATAGAAAAAGCTGATGTTCTTAATGACTTCTTTTCCTCAATGTTCAAGTGGTCTAGCCACCCTGACCAGGCCAAGAAGGGCCTAGGTGGAGAGTGGAAGAATGAAACCCCTGAACCCACT
>NW_008676622.1:0-2482 GCF_000695815.1 Acanthisitta chloris | reverse complement strand
CTCCCCAGTGCCCCCCAGTGCCCCTCACCAGGATCTTGGTGGTGTAGGCGCTGTTGATGGCGATGGCATGGACCAGCAGGTCCAGGGTGTCGGGGGCCAGCGCGGCCGGCGCCGGCGGCGTGCGGAAGTGGGTGCCCCCCACGAAGGCCTGGACCACCGTCATGCGGTTGGTGGTCAGTGTCCCTGTCTGAGAGCCACAGGGTCATGGAATCCAGGGGGGAAGAGACGCCTCGAAGGTCAGCCAGGCCAACCCTTCACCTGGCACCGCTGGGACCGCTAAACCGCAGCTCCCATGGCTTTAACACCTTCAAGAGGATCCACACCCCCACCCAACGCGGTGTCCTCGGCACCTTGACTCTGGTGCAATGGGGTGGTCAGTGTCCCTGTCTGAGAGCCACAGGGTCATGGAATCCAGGGGGGAAGAGACGCCTCGAAGGTCAGCCAGGCCAACCCTTCACCTGGCACCGCTGGGACCGCTAAACCGCAGCTCCCATGGCTTTAACACCTTCAAGAGGATCCACACCCCCACCCAACGCGGTGTCCTCGGCACCTTGACTCTGGTGCAATGGGGTCCATGAGGTTGATGAGGTCAATGGAGCCAATGGGCGGGGTCAATATGAGGTTGATGAGGTCAATGGAGTCAACGAGGTCCATGAGGTTGATGAGGTCAATGGAGTCAACGAGGTCCATGAGGTTGATGAGGTCAATGGAGTCAACGAGGTCCATGAGGTTGATGAGGTCAATGGAGTCAACGAGGTCCATGAGGTTGATGAGGTCAATGGAGTCAACGAGGTCCATGAGGTTGATGAGGTCAATGGAGTCAATGGAGTCAACGGGGTCAATGAGGTTGATGAGGTCGATGAGGTTGATGAGGTCGATGGAGTCAACGGGGTCGATGAGGTTGATGAGGTCGATGAGGATGATGAGGTCAATGAGGTCGATGAGGTCAATGGAGTCAACAGGGTCAATGAGGTTGATCGGTCAGCCAGGCCAACCCTTCACCTGGCACCGCTGGGACCGCTAAACCGCAGCTCCCATGGCTTTAACACCTTCAAGAGGATCCACACCCCCACCCAACGCGGTGTCCTCGGCACCTTGACTCTGGTGCAATGGGGTCCATGAGGTTGATGAGGTCAATGGAGTCAATGGGGTCAACGGAGTCAACGAGGTCAATGAGGTTAATGATCTTAACAGGTTCAGCCATAGATTCAGAGCATCAATCGTCAAGGTGGGAAGAGATCACCAGTCCAACCATTAAGCTGGCACTGCTGGGACCCCTAAACCACATCTCCCACAGCTTCCCCACCCTCAGGAAGATCCACACTCCCACCCAGCGCGGTGTCCTCGGCACGTCGACGGAAGTGCCCTCGACCCCCACGTCCACCAGGACGTCCAGCAGGACCTGCCCCAAGAGGGGACAGCCCTGGTGGCCCAGGGGGGTCAGTGGTCACGCCGGAGCCGCTGACCTTGTCGGAGCAGATGGCGGTGGCGTTGCCCATGGTCTCACACGCGTCCAGGTGTCTCACCAGGTTGTTGTCACGCATCATTTTCTGGGGGGTAGAGGGGGTAGGAGGGTGTGGGGGGACAGATGGACAGCGGGAACAGAGATGGACAAGCTTGGAGGAGGGACAGAGGGACGGGGGGGGACGTGGGGGAGACCCAAGGACAGATGGACATGGAGGGACAGGAGGGACCCTTGAGGACAGAGGGACGTGGCAGGTTGGAGCAACCTGGAGGACAGATGGACATGGAGGAACACAGAGGACTCCTGAGGACAGAGGGACACAGAGGATCCCTGAGGACAGATGGACAGGGGGACACGGAGGGACAGGGAAGACCCTCAAGGACAGACGGACATGGAGGATCTCCATGGACAGAGAGACATGGAGAGCTGGAGGACCCTCAAGGACAGATGGACATGAAGATCCTCTGAGGACAGAGGGACAAGGAGGTTGGAGGAGCCCCAGGACAGATGGACACGGAGGGATGAAGTAGCCCCAAGGACAGATGGACATGGAGGAGCTCTGAGGACAGAGGGACAAGGAGGGTGGAGGAACCCCAAGGACAGATGGACATGGAGGGATGAAGTAGCCTCAAGGACAGATGGACATGGAGGAGCTCTGAGGACAGAGGGACAAGGAGGGTGGAGGAACCCCAAGGACAGATGGACATGGAGGGATGAAGTAGCCTCAAGGACAGATGGACATGGAGGAGCTCTGAGGACACCCCTTGACGGAGTAGGCGAGGGAGATGGTGACGGCCAACGGGAGCCCCTCGGGCACGGCCACCACCAGCACCGTGACGCCGATGATGAAGAACTTCACCCAGTACTGGATGTAGACTGGGACGCACTGGGCCAGCCACGGCCGACCCTCCACCACGAACGTGTCGATGATGAAGTACAACACGAGGATGATGACGGTCACGGCCGACATGGCCAGTCCTGGGCACAGACAACACTCAGGGCATGGCACGAGGTCCC
>NW_008676621.1:6943-14466 GCF_000695815.1 Acanthisitta chloris | reverse complement strand
CTTAATGATCCTATGATTTAGGTGTGATTCAGCTCTTCCTGCAAATTTGACCATTTCTAGTGAGGTAACACTTTCTCAGACACACAGATGCCTTAGGAATCTGAGCTCTGTGCTCAGGAGAATGTTTGGCACTGCCAAACCTTGATTTCAATGAAGTCAATGGGGTTTGGTTTCCTAAATGATCAAGCTCTTTCTGAAGGTAAGTGCTAGTTGGCCAAACCATTTTGATCTGGCATCACAATCCTGTCAAAAATATAATAAATCAGCTCTTTTGCCATATATTAGCAAGGCTAGGTCCACCTTATTTTTAATAATAAATCAGCTCTTTTGCCATATATATTAGCAAGGCTAGGTCTACCTTATTTTTACTTCCCAATGACTAGTATGAGCCTGTGTTTAGGATTTGTGCAGGGCACAGGGTTGATAATGCAGAGATGTGTTTGTTGTTGCTGAGCAGAGCTCACACAGAGCCAAGGCCTTTGCTGCTTTCCTCACTGCCACACTGGGAAGGGAGTTGGGAGTGAATGGGAGATTGGGAGGAGACACAGCTGGGACAGGTGACCCAACCTGACCAAAGGGACATTCCATACCATAGCACATCATGCTCAGGGTATAAAGTGGGAGGAAGGAGGAGGAAGGAGAGACATCTGGAGTGATGGTGTTTGTCTTCCCAAGGAACTGTTACATATGTTGTTCCCTGCTCTCCTGGAGGTGCTGAACACCTCCTGCCCATGGGAAGCAGGGAATTAATGCCTTGTTTTGATTTGCTTGTGTGTGTGCCTTTTTCTTTATCTATTAAACTGTCTTCCTCTCAACTCATGAGTTTTTCTAGCTTTTACCCTTCTGATTCTCTCCCCCAACCCATTGGTGGGAGAGCATGGGAGCAGCTCCATGGTTCTTGGCTGCCGCTGGGGTTAAACCACGACAGATGTTTTTTTCCCTGGTTTTCTCCTAAAGGAAGACACAGCTGAGGCTTTGTGGGAGAACTCTCTTTGTTCCTTCCATGAACCTGTACTGAAGCAGGTAGGAAACATTAAGCAATCCATTATTTTTAAGGAAAGATTGTTTAAACCAGAATGCCTGGAAGCACCTTAGCTCTAGACAACTGGAAATCATTTTCTAAAACCTCTTATTCAGTAAGAATCATTTAATTCTTTGAAATGTAGGCCATTTTCAAGTCATTTTCTACAACAAATGGGACCAGCTCAATCTGTTCTTCACATTTTAGTAATTTAAAAGGACATAACTGAATTTTATTTTAATGGTAATTGCAAACTCATGCAGAAAATGTAAATGCACACTTCCCGATTAGCTTGCAGCATAAACCATGGCTCCTATTAATGTATTCCAATTTGTAATTCTTTGCACAGTATGAGATTTGAAAGCTGTGATTAAAATTAATTAGGTTAAGTAAAGTTTATCCCCCCTGAGCACTGCTATTTGAAGAAAGAAATAGTAAAACACTAGCTACATCTGGCACCGCAGGAGGCTAAAGCATTGCTTTTTCAGAAGAGTTGCTTGCTGCTTTTTTTGGCTAACCTTAAGCACCATGTATTCTCTTCTACAAGCTAATTTGGAGCTGTTAAGTTATGCTTTGCCCCTTGTAAATGCTCTGGAGCTACAACATCTGTATGAGCATCTGATGGACCAATCTTTGTACTAGAGTGGATGACACTAATTTGCAAGTGGTGTCATCCCTACCTAACTAGGCATTAAGAGTGCTGCCCCAACACCATGGGAAGTAAGTCTCTCAAGTTCAAGAGGGAATAGAAATGTTGTCCTGTGGGTGCTCCTGAAGTTTCTGCTTGCTAGTAGGTTTGGTTGTTGGATGGGGTTTGGCTAAATCCTTTTTAAAAGATTCAGGCAAAGGGGTGTTTGGTTGTTGGATGGGGTTTGGCTAAGTCCTTTTTAAAAGATTTAGGCAAAGGGGTTTTTTTTTCCAAAGAAGGCACATTTCCAGTGGATGAGAACCTCATCATGAGCTGCAGTGTGAGCTCAGCCCAGAAAGCCAATGGAATCCTGGGCTGAGCCACAGGAGTGTGGGCAGCAGGGCAAGGGAGGTGATTCTGCCCCTCTGCTCTGCTCTGGGAGACCCACCTGGAATCCTGCACACAGCTCTGGGGCCTCAGCCTGAGAAGGACATGGAAGTGTTGGAGCAAGTGCAGAGGAGGCCACAGAGCTGCTCAGAGCACTGGAGCATCTCCCTGTGAGCACAGGCTGAGGGAGTTGGGGCTGTTGAGCCTGGAGAAGAGAAGGTTGTGTGGAGAGCTCAGAGCAACTTTTCAATATCTGAAGGGCCTACAAGGAGCTGCAGAGGGACTCTGTGTTAGGAACTGCAGTGATAGGACAAGGGACAATGGGTTCAGACTGAAGGAGGGAAAGCCTAGGTTGAATGTGAGAAAAATGTTTTTTTCCTATATGGGTGGTGAGACCCTGTCCCAGGGTGCCCAGGGAGGCTGTGGCTGCCCCAACCCTGGCAGTGTTCACAGCCAGGTTGGATGAGCCTTGAGCAACCTGCTCTGGTGGGAGGTGTCCCTGCCCAGGGCAGGGCTTGGGACTCAATGATCTGTAAGGTCCATTCCAACCCTTAAATTCTATGATTCTATGATTTGGATCACAAGGAGTATAAGTGCTGGGAACACTGAGCTTGCTGGGATGGAAACACCCTGATCTCCCCTTTCTGATCCAGAGACCAGGACATTGTGTAGCTCATCTGTCTTCTGCATTTTTAACTCTCTGCTTTCCTTCACCCCAGATGTGGCAGCCAATACCTCAAAATCTGGTCTTTTGCCACTCTCTGTTCCTTCAGAGCAACTCCTCAACTAATTGAGCAATTCTTTATCAGGTGAAGCCTTTTGCAATCAGCATCAGTCACAGCCAAGCACCTGTGTTAGTTACTGGGTATTGAATAAGCTTGACCTAATAACCAGGTCTGTGCTAGAAGCAGGAAGGTATTTTTGGAGCCTGATGCTCTTGGTGATTCAAGACCAAGCCTTCATGCCTCTCTGATGAAGACAGACTGTTCCCACCAGGAGAAGGTAAGGGCACTGTGCCAGGTGATTGCTCCTGCAAATGTTTTGCACTGTCAGTCAGTGCTCCATGTGCCTCCTCTCCCAGATGGATCTCGTTATGAGCTGCACCAGCAGAGTCCTTCCAGCTCCTGTGTTCCCATGCCTGGAGTCCCTCTGGGCTTACCAGGATGTGTCTCAGAATTTCAGTCTGATGGGAGAGGGAGGAATGGTAGGAGATGTAGTCCAGGCAGGGAGAACAAAGCATCTCTGCAGAGGACAATGGGCTTAGCCCACAGCACCTATCAGACAGCCCAGCAGAGAGCAGAGGGGCACATCAACACAGGGATGTCTCCCAAGTTAACTCAGCTCAAAACTGGATGAAAATTTTAGAGGACTTAAAAAAGTGATATATCATGCACACCCCAGGTCAGCAGTGAAGTCTGGGAGGAAGATTTCACTTACCTATCTCTGACTCAGCCATGGCATTTGATTAGGAAAGAAACAGAAATTAATTTTGGTGTTGTTATCCTTGCTCTAGTCCAATACTAACAAGCACAGCAATACATGAGTTGTGGTGTCTTTCTCACCCAAACAGCTGCACTCACTCATAAATTTCATTGCCTGAAGTCAGGCACTGTGCAGAAAACTCAGTCCTGGTGGAAGCAGAAGGCCAAGCTGCCACATGTGTGAAGGAGCAACCACAGGTTGTCACCCAAGGAAAAAATTGTTTGTTTCTGTGTCTTTGATGTGAGAGTTGAAAAAGAAAAAATGAGAAATCCCATTAGAATCAAAATGTATTACACTGCCTCCCTCACAGTAATTTCTGACCAGGAATTTCTTACTCTCTGTGGTCTCTCTGGGTTAGAAGGAAAGACCAGAGAATATACACACATATAACCCTTTAGCTATGCAGCTGCCCAAGATGGTAAAAGCAGTGCCACTGGGGTGGTAAACAAAAGGGACTGAGAAAAAAAGACAACTTTGTGGGACTGTGTAAAGCCTCAGGCTCCACAAGGTGATTCATGGTTTCCCAGGCTCACGAGGAAGCTCTGCAATCCCCAGGTCTATCATCCTTTTAACTCAGGCCAGGGAGTTACACCCAGTAATTTTTGGTTCAGGCCTGTAATTTCCCTGAGCTACTGCTGAGTGCTTTAGCAAAATGGCAGGGAGACTTGGCACAGCAGCAATTCTGTAGTGAGGAAATGTCAGGAAGCTACAGGGCCCAGCAGATACAGTGCCTGAGCTGGGTTTGCCATGTCCTGTTTGAAGGATGTCCATCCCACTGGGCATTGAGGTGCTTCTTGGGGCTGCTGGAGCAGCAGAAGAGAGTAGGTCTGAGTCTGACATTGAGTCAACAGCAAGGAAGAGACCAACATACCTCATGGCTCTCTACAGCTACCTGGAAGGCAGTGGGAGGACTAGAGGGAATAGTCATAAACTGAGCCAGGGCAGAGTCAGATTGGATGTGAGGAGAAATGTTTTGCCTGTTGTGGTGTTGAGGCCCTGGGATATTGCCCAGGGAGGTGGTGCAGTCACCATCCCTGGAGGTGTTTCAGAGGTGTCTGATGTGGCACTGGAGGATCTGGGTTAGGGTTTAGGGGTTCCAGCAGTGACAATTTAATGGTTGGACTCAATGATCTTAGATGTCTCCTCCAACCTTGATGATTCTATGATTCTATAAACCTGAAGCCACTTAACTTGCTAGCTACAAAGATCTAATTGCATTTTTTAACCCCACTCATTCCAGCTGTCACTTTATCCTTCCTCAGCAATCTCTTCAGCACAGCACTGACACCACAACCACTCTCCTCTTCTCTCCCCTCTGTGCCCCTTGCCCCCACTGCAGCCAATGCAAGCTAAGCAGAGTGAGTTTGCTTGTTTACTGAAGGATTCTGAGAGCAGGGGGAGGAAAACACATGGCAATTACAGAAAAAGTAGACAAATAGGACATGATGGCTGGCAGTACGGAGAGCACATAGGTAAGTGGGAGTAGGAGCAACACATGATGATGGATAACAGTGAGAAAAGGAGAAGCATCGTGTTTACATGGGGCTTCAGCAGCTGTGAAACCTTCAGAGAAGTACAAAAAGCAAAGGCCAACATGATAAGAAGGGTGTCTGCTCCATAGCATTCATTCACTCATTCATTTTATGGAGCTTGAGGATGGCCAGTCTGAGTCATTGCAAAGGTCTTCCAGACCTTCCAGCCTGTCTTTGATGGATGCTTAGAGAAACAGGGCATAGATGGTGAGATCTTTCTGCTGGCAAAGTGTCCTGGGTTTGTGTGAGCAGCTTATGTTTGCCTTGAGCTAGAGACTGCAACATAAATCATTGTGTTCCATGAATCTTCATAGCTGCTGATGTACAAAATGAAAACAACTGCAAAGCACCTGAGACCTTCCTATGCAACACTCACTCTAGAGGGCTCCCTTTTGCCATGTACCTAAGGAAGAGAACCTGTCATCAAGGACTGGGTAGAAAGGGCTTGTGAGTTCAATTTTCCTATTCCTCCATAATGCAATATTGTTTCAACAATTATACATTTTCAGAGACTTGCACAACCTATTTCATCTATGCTTCTTCTTGCCTATAGAGGTGACAACAATCCAGCGAGTGACTTTGCAATCAATATTTATCAAGTTGGAGCAATTAAGACAAGTCTAGCCACTTGCTCTCTGAGTTTGGGACAACCAGCCCATTCTACCCACAGCTCATGCAAGGGAGTTTGGTGTGAGCTAACCAGACTCCTGGAAAGTCATTTTGATGACTACTGAAGTGGAAAACAGGCAGAGGTGGAACTGGGGTGCAATCACCAGCAGAAGTACAGAGAAAAGGTGAGAGGCTCTCACTGTTTCTGGCAGAAGTGGGTTTCCAAAGAGGAGGACTCCCAGTGCAGAGACAGAGTTAGCTGACGAGTTGCTGAGACCACCACTAACCTGCTGTTTTCTCCAATGACCTTCCGTGGCCTTCGGCTGTGAGCACTTTAAAATCAGTTTTCAGGGCAGGGGGTTGTTGCCTTGTTGGGGTTTTTTGCTTTATGCCTGAATGGTATATTTTGAGGAAAAGATGATCCACCAAGTAAGAGATCTGAAGAAAGGCCATGATCAGCTTCCCTATGGTAGCAGAATAAACTCTAAGTGACCTGCATGATGTCATGGTCCCAAAGTGCTGGATTAGTGAGGTTACCACACACGTGGGACTTCGCATAAGAAGAGGCTAATATGTTTCTGCTAGCCTGGCAAAAATTCATAACAAATCTGCAATTCTGCTTGAAAGATCACCATAAACAATTCAGGGCTCTCGTCAGTGTCTACACCCTGCAAATGTTTAAACCACAAGAAACCACAAACCACAAGAAACCTGCGAACTGAATAAACAGCTGCAGCTCCAAACTCAAAATCAAATTTACAAGGTTCTGCTAATAGACAGGCATTTGCCTTGCAAAAGCAGATTTCAGATTGCCAATATCTATGTCACAATTAAACTATAGCTGAGCTTTTAGGTGTTTAAATGGATCCATGATATTATACTCAAGAAAATGATTGCTTCCATTAAAAAAAAAAAAAAAGGAAGCTCTAAAATGTCAAAAGATAAAGTGGTACAGGATGTGGATGTATTAACATCTCAGGTAAATGGGACTCATTAGCTACAATATTTCACACATTACAATGCAAGGTATGCACATAAGAAAAAACTCCCTTGGGCTTTTGCAGCACATGAGCTCTCTAGGTCTTCCCCTGTGTTGGTGCATGGATTGTTTTAACACAGCAGTTCTGTGTATCAATCTATCTGTCCTCACCCTGCAGAAAACGTCCCCCTTAGGGCTCTGGCCCTTGAACTTGCTTTTGGTACTGCATATAGGACAAGAAGAGAGGAACAGCCACCAAGGGCAGGTCCATGCTTTGAGAGTAGCCAGTGAGGGATGCTTGGGGAACCAAGTCAGAAGCAGAGCAGGTATGAGGTGATCCTCCTCTCACCTCACAGTTACCTGAGACTTGAAAGAATGAAGGGTCTGAAGCTCTTTGGTAGGTCTTTTTGCCATTAGTTTATTCTCAATGCTTCCCCAGATCTGTTAAACCTTTCCAATAGGCATGTCAAGGAAGGGCAGATCTCACAGGAGATGCACAGCAATGCTAGTACAGCCCTTGCTTGCTGAGAGGAAAGGAGCAGAGATTCAGTATGGAATCATGTCACCTTCTGGCTGATCAGAACAGCTTTGATCATGCTGATTACAGATACCTTAGTAAATAAAATGGACCGGAAAGTGCTCTCCATGTCCAACACCCACCTGCTCTCACCACAGAGGTAACACCATCCAGCTTCTGCAGCCTGCCAGGAGTACTCCTAGAGTATCCCTCAGCACTGATGAGAGAGTGCTGGAGTGCCCAGACCTGGTTAATTAACCAAACAGACCATGCTATGCCACTGCTTGTGCCCTGCCCCTTGGCCTCTTGAGCTTTGTTGTGTCTGACCTTCACAGGAGAGGTTGTAATCCCCAGAACAACTGTGTTAG
>NW_008676621.1:6554-6923 GCF_000695815.1 Acanthisitta chloris | reverse complement strand
AAGAGTGGGTCAAACGGAAAAGCTGGCAGGTCACAGCAGAGCTCTCTGGTTTTCTTAGCAAAACATGCTGGGTTCTGTAGAAAGGGGCAGCAGGGAGTGCATTGGGGGAAGAGAGAAGAATGGGCCAAAGCAGGAGCTGAAATTCCTGGTATGGGACTCAGTGAAGGTGGAGGGACCAGCTAGCACAAGGGGAGATGAAACAGAAGAGGAATCTGCACTGAGAGAACTCAGCATCACCCTAATATTTGTACCAGTGATGTCCACAGCATGGGAAAGAGCAAAGCATAGCTGGGGAGCAGGTTGGGAGGGGAGTGAAGAAATACCAGGAGCTGTGAGCAGTGAGGATCTGGGCTGGAAAGTACCACAGGC
>NW_008676621.1:0-6533 GCF_000695815.1 Acanthisitta chloris | reverse complement strand
AAAGAGTTCTTCTACCAGTTTAGTCTCTTGAGAGGAAGAGCACTTACTGGGTCATTTTATCAGCAGCCTGGTAGTCAGTGTCCCCCTGTAGCACTCACTAGCAGGAGAAGGCACAGCACATCTCTCACCAAATGCCCTGACTCTGTCCCACTAGGTGGGCACGAGCCAGAGTGGGGAGGGACATGGTCAGAACCTGACTCACATGCCCTTTAGTAAACCTCTAGCTGTGCATTTCCCCTTTGCTGAAACATTAATAGTTAACATGTAAGAGGAACTTAGGTCTGAGCTGCCTCCAGCTTTCATTAATCTGAAGCACCTAAATTTTTGTCTTTTCAAAGTTGTTTTCTGTAATACTGAAACAAAATGAAAACCTGAGTTCAGAATTTAACCTATTTCTTTTTTTAAGGTGCTCTAACCCAACATTCATCCTGAAGTCTGGAGCTCCCCTGACTTCACTGCTATTCTTTGCATTGTCCATTAGACAACACTCTAAGAAAAAAAGTATGCACAAGAAAAATGCTAGAAAGGATGAAAAGGTGAACAAATGGTGTTGCAAATCCCTCCTGGCCCTATGCTCACACCCGTGGTGAGGAGCAGATCTCCATATGCACAATAGCCACTAGATGCCACTATAAGCATGGCTTTATATTTAGAAATAAGATCTTTTTTTAAAAAAAAAAATCTAAAGTGAACCGTCAAGGTTTGCTAATTTGAAAACAGTCTTTTAGGTTGTAGTGTATATCCTTTGTACAGGCCATCCTTGCTTTAGAATTGTCCTTTTCCTGGGCAAAGTTTCTGTTACCTGTCACCATTGTGATCACCATCCTCACATACAACATATAAACATGTAATGTTTATATGTTTATATAGGGTGTAAATGTCTTTGTGTTTTGCCTTTCCTGGGCCATCCACCTCAGGAACAGCTAAAGCAGAAATTCTCTTTGGCATTCTCTTATGCATCTTTCAAAAGAACTTCTCTGGCTTCCATCAGGGAGACACTCAGGTGTCACCTCAGGCAGAGAAGCATATTGTGATATCAGCAGTGCTTTGCAGGGCAGCACTGTCAGCCACACTCTCCTGTGCACACTGACCCCATTTCCTACACATCAGGCAAGGGACCAAGGCTTCATCTGCTTTCACCCTGTGGCCCAAAGCAGCTCTGCCCAGTGCAACAGTGGGAATGGCCCAGGATCCTTTAGCTGAGAGGAGCTTTACCCTGTGAAGAGCAGCTCCTCTGTGGAGAGGGCAGAAGGAGAGATGGGATATGAGGCACCTTGCCAAGACCACATCACCTCCCAGCTGCTCTGCAGTGCTGCCCCTCCAGCTCTCCACAGAGCTGTAGGAGAGGAGAGGAACAGCTCTATCCCAGGGCTCAGCTGGATGTCTCCACAAAAGAGGACTATTCTGCACCCTACCAAGGCACCATCCACACACCCTCTCCAGGCTTTAGCAGCCCCTGACCCACCACAAAGGCCAGGAGCCCACCCTCAACCCCAGAGTGTTGAGCAGTCACATCTGATGCTGCCACGAGCAGGACACACACACATGGAGACACATTGTTTGATTCACCTCCTTCCTCTGCCATCTCACCCAGGCTGCCAGTGAAAATAACACTGGTTGGGAAGGAGAAAGCCTTACCCCCACCCATACATGACTCAACCCAAAACCCTGTCAGCCTGCAGCAGCAGTCACTGTGCTAATCTTCAGCTTGGCGTGTGCGTATATGGGTCATGCCTGGCACAGGCCAAGCTAACACTGCAAGTGACCCTGAGCAAAGTAGGTTCTTCTTGCTAGCTGCCAATGTTGCAAACTGGGGTCTAAGCAATGATTTCTTAGCCTCAATTAGCCATCTAAGTGGCACCTATTTTAAGGTGAGGTGAGCCTCATCATGGATGTGGAGGTATCCACCAGAATTACCCACATGTGAATAAATGAATGTAGGTCTTGGGCAAAATGCTTCATTGTTTAAATTCCATCACAGTTTCAGATGTTCACTGTTTACAGCTGTAAAGTCAAGTGGAAATTGCTGCTACTCACTAACAACCCACATCGTGTTTTAGGACCGTTTTTGGAAAGTGGAGAGAGTATTTGGTCAACAACTGGTAGTAAATACTAAAGATTTTGGTGGGGTTTCCCACTCAGTAAGTTTTTCAGTTGAATGTGTGGAGGTGTGTGGGATCTAGGAGGAAATGGTGCCCTCAGTGTAAGAAGGACATGGAACTGTTGGAGCAAGTGCAGAGGAGGCCACAAAGTTCCTCAGAGCACTGGAGCATCTCCCTGTGAGCACAGGCTGAGGGAGTTGGGGCTGTTGAGCCTGGAGAAGAGAAGGTTGTGTGGAGAGCTCAGAGCAACTTTTCAATATCTGAAGGGCCTACAAGGAGCCAGAGAGGGACTATGTGTTAGGAGCTGCAATGATAGGACAAGGGATAATGGGTACAAATTGAAGGCAGAGAAGTTTAGTTGATATTAGAAAAAAAGCTTTTTCCTGTAAGAGTGGTGAGACACTGTCCCAGGGTGCCCAGGGAGGCTGTGGCTGCCCCAACCCTGGCAGTGTTCACAGCCAGGTTGGATGAGCCTTGAGCAACCTGCTCTGGTGGGAGGTGTCCCTGCCCAGGGCAGGGCTTGGGGCTGGATGAGCTCTCAGCTCCATTCCAACTCTTAAATTCTATGATTCTATGAAATGCACTGATGTTGTACCTGCAGTTTGTTACCACCTTAGAGTTAGCATAAAAGGCATGGGTGGGGTTTTTTTTTGGATCATCTTCCAGTTATTTTTAAAATGGAAAGCAGAGCCTTAATAATGGAACACTTTTCAAAAGTTTTCTCTTCTATTTTTACCTGCGCAATTGAATACTCTAAATCCAGAGCCATTTCCCAAAGGACATTAATAAAAACTGGTAAATTCCAAAATGGATAGGGAGAACATTGGAGCTGAGCACTTGTTGGGTAGACATACAAAAAAATGGCAAGAAAGTATCATTTCCAAGGTGAGCCTTCCCCCTTGGGAGGTTGCAGACACCAATGGTACTCATCCAGTTTGCAGTGGGGTTGGTCGACTGCTCTACCCTCTAGAGATGTGCTAGCAAGAAGTCCCAAACCTTCCCAAACCATTTGCAAATGCTTCTAAGTGAAGCAACTATCTCTATTAAAGCAATGAAAACTAAGTTTCTTTCCCATGCACTCCTGGGATACTCTCTATTTTGGCTCCCATTCAGGAAGGCAATTAAATATGTGCTAACTCTATGCTCATGAATAGTCACATTGAAATTTAAGGAATTACACATGCCTAAGTGCTTTCTTGAATGAAGCCCAAAGTTTGTATCCCAAAGAGAACTAGCAGCATTGTGGCTGGAAGCCACACACTGCTCTGAGGACCATGTCAAGGGAGCAACAATTCAGCAGACTCTCCCAGGAGGGTGTGGGGAGTAGGGGAAGGGAGTCCAACTTTATGCATGTTGCAAAAGAAAACCCACCATTTTCCATTTGTAGGTGCTGCCCTACCCCTCTTGAGAAAACTATGAAGTGTTTTTCTTTCATTCTCTGCTTCCCCTTCCCAAGCTGGTAGAATTTTAGTAATCCCTTGATGCCCACTATTTTGCAAAGTTCACCTATAGGATCCATCTGGTCCCCAGCCTTGATGTTGTGGAGTGTGCATGAGGAGCATACAAAGAGACCCAGGGGATCCCTTCAAACAGGGCACAGGAATTTGGTTAGACTTACCTCCCTCCATGGTCTTAGCAAAGGCAGCTAAATTTCTCACTCATTTTCCCCAGCTAATGATAATAATTGCCCAGGAATAGTCATGCTAACAAGCATTCTGAACATCATGAAAATCCTTTAGGTCTATTTACTTGTAGACTGAGATTCATAGTGTTCCCTCTTGGTAGCAAAGCTGCTATCAAAATAGAGAATCCTTCCTCATTGGCTACCATGAGATACAGTAGTTTACAATATTTTCTGCCAGATGACCTTCACCATGAAGACTAAGTTGTCTACCACAGTAAGTGACAATCCCACACATTCTGATGCAGTCCAGCAGCTTCTGTGTGTGCCTGGGTTGGTCTGAACTAGTCAATAACCTGAGAGAAATGGGGTTTGAAAACTATCATAGAACCATCAAGGCTGGAGGAGATCTCTAAGGTAATCAAGCCCAACCATGAACCTGTCACTGCTGGAACCCCCAAACCCTAACCCAGATCCTCCAGTGCCACATCAGACACCTCTGAAACACCTCCAGGGATGGTGACTGCACCACCTCCCTGGGCAATATCCCAGGGCCTCAACACCACAACAGGCAAAACATTTCTCCTCACATCCAATCTGACTCTGCCCTGGCTCACCTTATGACCATTCCCTGTAGTCCTCTCCTTGCAGACATAGCAAAAGAGACCATCCCCTGCCTCTCTAAAACCCCCTTCAGATTGTTTTGAACCATTGTGTTTCACATTATCGATATTTTTTCTAGCCCTTTTTAAATGCAAATATTTCAGTTTTCTTTTATGCAGAAGCAGGTTTAGTGTTGTGACTTTTATTTTCAGTTTAGCTAACGGGTGTGAAAAGAGCACTTTCCTCACTTGGGCTCATTCATTCACAGTTAAGAAATCAGTCGGGAGTGGAAGAAGCAGCAAAGCTCATTTCCTCTTCCAGCCTGTGACTAGAAACAGGTGGGCAAGGTCAAGACATGCTCATTTTAGAAACACGAAGGATGTGGGTGAGAGTTTCCAAACTGCATCTCAGGCAGGTAGCTTTCCCACTTCACACAACTACCTCTAATTTCCAGTGAGATGCTTTGGTAAACACCACAGAGAATTCATCTGTATTTTAAGAACTTATATGTCTTTAAATATCTAGTTCACAGTGACCAGAAACAGCCTGTCCGTGCATTCACTACAGTTACTACTTCCCTTATTTAATACATCCGTTAGATGTAAGTACAAAACTTGTTTTGATGCCTCATCTATTCAACCTTCCCCACAAAACACCAAGCACATTTGAAGCCGTTGGGGTTTTGTTTATTAATAGCAAATGTTGGTAAAAATATCTGATTTGTGTACGTTTGATTTGTGTATTTTTGATTTTCCACTTCCACCCATCAAGTCCTTGACACAAGCAATGGAAAAATTTGTTCTAAGAAATGTTGCCTCTTACCTTTTGCTGATATGACATGTGTGTGTCTATACATAGTGTCTTGCTCATGGTCAGAGGAGTTATATATTTCTCTTGCTCAATCATCTGTGCCTGAGCATCAGAAAGGGTCATTTGGTTGGATCCATGCCCTTTATGACCTGTCTCTCCAACATGGATCACCCACTTTCCAAAGTCTTTTGGTCAGTACAAGAATAAAACTAACTTCCTGGACACCTCTGCAAGAGCAGACCTCAAGTAATATTTCAGTACCAAATCTAAAGCATCACTGCAAATGTTTTCTGGAGGATTTGCTGAGCTATGACCTGTCCTTTGCTGAAGTTCCCAGGTTATTACCTGGTCTGTAACCTAAAACAGGTTTCCGTGAGAAGTATTTTCAGTTTGTGGTTGTTCATCGAGGTCAGAAAAGAGTTGTGTGGCACAAAATGTCCTGTACATGTTAGCAACCTCAATTCTTACACATATATAGCAAGCACTCCTGTGAAATAGCTTGATTACAGTTGGCTGAAGAGCATTATTTCCACCAGGCGAGATCACCTTGCGAGTGTTTTGGAGGAGGCTGCTGTGTTAAGCTTGCTTGAGGTGTGCCCACAAGTCTGTTTATTCTCATGTATCTTATGTGGTCAGGGTGGTGGTGCTGGAGATTTTCATTGCTGAGCAATTTCTTCTAGTTTATTAAATGAATTTAGTTTCAAATGGAGTACTGGGTTTTCGTTTGTGGTGCTGCTTTTCCTGTTACTGTTGTTGTGGTTTACCGTCCACGTTGGGGTGTTCAAAAACTGCTCTTCAGACTTCACCAGGCTTGTTTTGTGATTTGTGTTTTTGCAGTTCTGAGCATTTCTTTATCTCAGGATGCTGAGCATGGGCTGGGACTCCCAAGAGGAATTATAGTATAGCATGTCTACAATAAGTCTCTACAAGGACCTGAAAGAAGGTTGTAGCCAGGTGGAGATTACTCTCTTCTCCCAGGCAACTAGTGACAGCACAAGAGGACATAGTCTTAATCTGCACCAGGAGAGGTTTAGGTTGGACATTAGGAGGAATTTCTTCATTGAAGAGGTGATTAGACATTGGAATGGACTGCACTGGGAGGTGGTGGAGTAACCATCCCTGGAGATGTTTAAGGAAAGATTAGGTGTGGCACTTAGTGCTATGGTCTAGTTGACAGGGCGGTGTCAGGTCATAGGTTGGACTCAGTGATCTCAGAGGTCTTTTCCAACCTAATTGATTCTGTGGTTCTGTGATATACAGTGCTGGGACAGCAGTGGAGGTTTGTGACTTCAGCAGAGAAATTTCAAGTCCTTGTTGGGCCAGGAACTGAGAGGATGTAGAGATCCATTCAGGCAGATGTCCATACAGATCAGAGAATCATAGAACCAACCAGGTTG
>NW_008676620.1:73059-82411 GCF_000695815.1 Acanthisitta chloris | reverse complement strand
ACCCTGCCCGCGCCGGGTAACCGTGCTGGGAAACTCACCGAGCCGCCGTGATGGTCACATTCGTCTTTTAACTTGTCATGCCACAGCGGGTTTTTATAATTGCTTATTTATTTATTTTTTTTCCTTTAGGCTGGCATTACATGCCTGACCTAAGGCACCTTCCGGCTTTGCACATAGCAAACGCAATCACTGGTGTGTGTTTTGCGGAGATAAGTTGTCCGCGCTGTGCTTTATCCATTTATTTCTTTTTTCTTAAGCGCGCTGATGTAGTGAAATTTACTTCTCCAGAGTTGTCGTGTTGGGCCGGATTCTGGACCTTTCATGGTGAAACTGACATGCAGAACTAAAGGGGACTTGTGTGGATGAATTCTAATAGGATTTTCTCTTAAGATACTAGTGTGTTTGATCAATCTGGTTTAAAGGTTTTGGTGGGATAAAACTGGCCAGAAAACAAAGGAATAATTGGCGGTAAAGGTAGATGGAGCTTTAGGGGCCCAAAGAGAAGTAGATAGTAATACAGCTGCTAATGAATGAATTGGTTAGGAATGCAAGGACAAGTACTTAATGAACAGTACAAGTGCTCGTTATCCCTTTGTAATGTGCACTTCTACCTGGCTCAGCTCTGGTTAAATGAGTATAAATGTGCTGTCGTTTCAGGGTTAGTAAATGTATGTGATTGCTAGGGTTTGAACACATTTGGAATGTTTATATATAGATGACTATTTATAGTGTGTCAGCTCAGTATATGAGAGGCTGAAGTGAAGAACATGATACTTTTCAGTCACATCTGTGCACTAAAACAATGTTGCTTATGTGCTGCATTGGTTTTTATCATTGTTTTAAGTGCAGACTCCAATGAGCCAAACCAAGGGGTGTGTACTGTTTCAAAATGCCATTTAAATGGGAAAGTACAAGTTTGAAAAAGTACACGTGTTAATGAAAGCATTTTTCTTTCTTCATGGTACAGTTGATCAATGCAAATTTTATGTGCATCAGTTAGAGCTATGTTTGCCAACTAGAAAAATAGGAAATGGCTATGAGCTGAAACTTGTCCACATTCTGTTTGCTGTTTCTCTTTGTGTATGGGTCATTTAAAACCATTTAAAATGTGATTTGAAAGAACTGTATGCATAACAAAATATTAAGAAAAACACAGATCAGGGTTGGCTTTAAAAAAGCACAAACAATTATGTATAATGTTATCTGTGTAATTACTCAGCATGGTATCAGCCATGGCCCTGTATTGTAAGATGCCTAGTTACATACTTTGATCAAGCCAGTGAGTCATTACCTTTAGTAGACTGGTTAAGAACTTGGAAAACTTGTCTTGAGCAGACTGCAAGTGTGAGAGGATCCTTTTCCTTTAAAATGGCTGAAGAAACTTTGTAAAAGTATGCTGTTTGTTACCTTGTGGCATTTGGAGACTGATAAGGTGTATCAGATTAGCTTTAAAGTTCTGGTAAGTTTCTTTTTCTTGTTACCAACTGCCATGAATATTTAAGACCAGCAATGCCACTGTGATCTTGGCCTCCTGCTCCACATCCAAGGGATGTGCTATCTAGCAGAGCCTCTTTGAGCATGGCATATTTTGTGGGTAAGTGAGCTTGTTAGTGTTACCTCAGTGGTTCCTAGAAGAGAATATATGGTGATATGTAGCTGTGAAAACAGCTTACTAAGCTGGCCTTGCTTAGTAATAGCAATGAAGTCAACAGAAATTCTTTATATTTCCAGACTTTCGGGTAAGCATATTTCTTTTCTAGATGGGGGTTTAGAATGCTGCAGAAAGAAGAAAAGATGCAGTATCAGAAGAAGTTCTTTTGCATGGATAAATTTGTCAGTAGATCACTAAAATTTCAGAGGCTTTGGGTCTCACTCTAATGGTCTTCTTCCCTGGTCTCACTGGAGGTTGGGTTGCGAGGGTGGAGATTGCATTGCAAAGGGATACCTGCCAGTCCCAGCACAACCCTTTTCTCTTCCAGCTTTCCATCCTCATGTGCCAGTGTTGTACTGGGCTGCTGGCAGTGGAAAAGAGACTGGAGGGAGGATGGGAGGTACAGGCTGACATGGACAGAGGGGCAAGCAGTGCACAGCACAGGCTGAGGAGGGTCGTGTACAGCTGTTTGCAAGAGAGGAATAAGAGATGCATAGGAATGTCATGTGGGCCCTTGTAGATCAAGATGTTTCTGGCATGTTGGTATGTTGCTTAATACTGGGTAGGACAGACCTTTAGGATGAATCCAAGACGGAATAAATGCTGACGGGGAAAGTGGCTTATCACATTCTCCCCTAAGGCAAGGTGTGGTTCTTCAGCTTTGCTCTAACCAATTGTTCTGTATGTTTGCCTGTGCTTGCAGTCAGGTATGCTTTGCCTATAAAGAAAATTCTAGTAGAAGACACTATTGCACGAGCTGCTTCTGCAGATGTTTGAAAGACGTTTGTCATATTGCTCAGTACTTCACTGGAAGGCTTATGCACAGGGCCTCTGAGCAATAGCTGTGACTGGAGGAAACCACCAACTGATAGTGAGGGAAATGAAGGGGGAAGTTCTCTAATTGGGAAAAAGTACCCTGGGGTAATATTTCTGTTTTTTGTTTCACTGCCACTGCCTTTCATATCTTGTTAATATCACACCAAGTACCCAAATAGTGAAAGTAAAAAGAGATAAAATTGTCTTTTAACTTAATGCTAAATGTGTAGTAAATTCCCCAAAAAGAAATTGAACTCTGTGCATTTTACGTATGGAGCATATTTCTGTGTGTTTGCCTCTCTCTGCATTTGTATTTAACCCCCAAATTTTATAATTTGGAATCCTGCTCAAAATAGTATATTCGGAATTTGAGCATTAATCAAAGATTGTGGTTACAGGCAAAATTTAGGCCACTGGGCCTTATACAATGAAAGGGGTTCCCTCCAAGAGTAGCATGAGCCTTCTGAGTTGTTTGTCATCTGCCATGATCTCTAAAGAGTGAAACTACTTAACTGGGGAACTTCCCCCAGGGTTAGGGAGGGGAAGCAGGGGAGCCTTGCATTCTTGTGAAGATGACTTGTGTTCTTCCTGCTATGCTGTATGATGGGCAAGTTTTCTGTTTGGAGTGCTCATGAGGGAAGAGAAAAGGAACTGAACTGATTCTTCAAACAGAAGACTTGGGCAATGCTAGAAAATTTATGAATGGGTTATTGACAGTAAGATGTCAGAGATTCTGTTGCTGGTGGCTGAAGAATGTTGTGGTGACACACTCCTTGTTTTTTCTTTTGATACCCTTACTGTTCTTCTTCATAATCTGCTTTGGTTTTTGTTTGGTTGTTTTTCTGTGAGTTTTTGTGGCAGAACAGCTTCCTTAAGCAAGAGTCTGGTCCTCATACTGCTTTCTCAGAAAGCAGAATTGCTACTGCTTATTCTTATGCATGCCCTGCAGTTGTCCTGTGTGTTTTAATCAAACCTGTTTCTTTTGAAAGACGTAAGGATTATGTGCTACTGTTCAGGAGGACCAGTTGTTCACCTTGCAGGCTCTTTTGTAAGCCTCACTTGTATAGCTTCCAGATACTTTGTTTGCTTAAAGGGAGGCAATTGTCTCATGCAAAAAGCAAATATACTGTAAATTTTATACCAGACCTCCTTCATAAGCTCTTCAGTAGAGTCTAGAGGTATATTCAAAAACAGATGCATTGATAAGGGAGTGGGTTTGGGTGCATTAGTGATACCTTGTTTGTTGTTCTCCCCTACCCCATTTGAGAGTAGCCTAAAGGAGGAACATATGAGCATTTGGAAATATAAGCAGAAGCAATATAGGGTGTAGATGTCACAGTCTAAGGAATATTGTCTTCTAAAACTCTAAACTGGAGAAAGCTCCCCTGAGGAGTAGAGGAGGACAGGTGCATTATTGATAATTAGGAAAGGATGTGAGATCAGATTTCCTTGTGAGAGTTCTGCCTTTACCTGTCTCTTCTCCCCAGAATGTATTCATTCATCAGAAGCATCCTAACCATTGGCAGAAGCATGCCATTTTCTTTTTCAAAACTGTTGGTAATGTCAACTGCTCATATAATCAGATTTTTAAAAAAGCTCATAAATAAGATTGTAGAAGTTTGATTAGCTTTATTTCTTTTTAATTACTGTCTCTCAGGCATTTCTTTTACATTGTTGTTTACATTCTGTAAAGTTGTTGCTGTACTAAACACTAGCTCAAAATCTTTTGTTCACTGCTGGTTGAGGATGCTGTGTCTCCAGGCCAGCTGTAGGACTGTCCATATTAAATCATGCTCTGATAAAAGTGTTTTCGGAAAAGCAACAAGGTATATTGCAAGAGAATTCCATAACTTTTCCTATTTTCGTTTATGCTGGTACTGAGAAACTGACTACCCTGATAATATACCCTTTAAAGCGAAGAACCCTTCATGCCATTAAAACATGTGCAAAGTTTAGGTACTGTGCCCTCCAGATAAGCACCTGTGAATTGCAGCCTCTTCAGGAATGAACCAAACCTGGAAGCTCCTTGACATGCATGTGCATACACCTTTAATCTGATAGTGATCCACAAGATCTGCTCTTAGTGTAGCTGTTAGAACATGTTATCTTCTTGGCTGCACTGGCACTAAGCAAAAAACAAAGTGCAGTGGTCTGTATCTCAAACCATATAGTGGTTGAAGTAGTCAAAGCAGTGAGGACAGAGCATCATACTTGGTTGTCTAAAGGCAGGCGCTCTGTGCATACCTTCAGCAAATAACTGGTTCCCAGGTAGTTGTATATGCAGCACAAGGTTTCTGCTGAACACAGTACATCTCCTGTTCATCTGGTTTTGTTGTGGTAAATGTTCTAGGTTTCTTCCCTGCTTTGTTTCTTGGCCTATGTTAGTTTTGCTTTAGCAAGAAAGCTTTGATGGAGAGAGGGGTATTGAGGGTCTCACTGTATTTACCTGATAGGATCAAGTTGTAGAGTTACGGTTTTTGATTGCCTCTTGAAGTTTAATCATTTAAATGGGAAGGAACCTCTAAAAGTCATCTGGTCTTACTACCTGCTAAATGCAAGGGTAACTTAGGGGGGATTGATCAGAGTTTTTTTCCAGTTGAATCTTGAATATCTAAGGATGGAGGGTTTGTAACTTCTCTGGGCACCTGCTTTAGTGTTGGATCAAAACCTTGTTGAAAGTTTTATATGAAAAATCTGTCTGGAGTTGCAGCTTGTGTACATTGCCTCTTGTCCTGTCAGTGCATCCTTAAGGGTCTGGCTGTGCCTTCTCTGTAACCTCCAAGTAGGTCGTTGTTAGCAGCAGTAATAACTTCCTCTTTTTAAGACTGAACAAATGCAGCTGTCTCAGCCTCTCCTTGTATACTCTGTTCTCCAGTCACCTGTTCACCTTCATAGCCATCTGCTGCACTTCACTCCCATATGTTAATGTTTTGTACAGGCAGTCCAAAAGCTGGACAGAATCCTTCAGATGTGGTCACACAAATGCCAAATGAAAGGGAAGAATCACGTCCCTTGGTCTGCTGGATACACTTTTGCTAGCACAGCGCAGTATGCAGTTGCCTTTGCTGCCAGAGTCATGCTGCTGACTCCTGTTCAACTTGCACCCCGAGACTTTTTCTGCAGAGCTGTTTCCTATCTGGTTGGCTCCTAGCCTGTATGGGTTATTCCACACAAGATGCAGGACTTTGCCCTTGTTGAACTTCAGAAGGTTTCTGTCATTTCTCCAGCCAGCTGAGGTCTCTGAATAGCAGGTCTCCCCCCTGGTTTATAAACCACTTCACCCAGTTCAGTATCCTTGGGAAGTTGCTGAGGGGACACTGTTCCATCATTTTGGTCATTAGTGAAAACAAACCTTAGACCCAGTATTGATCTGGAGAAGCTCCACTAGAGGTGATTTGGACATGATATCTTTGGTTACAGCCCTTTGAGGTCAGCAGTTCAGCTGCTGTGTCACTCACTTTATAGTTCACTTATTCAGTTCATGTGTCACCAATTTAGGTCTGAGGATTCTTTGGGACACTGTTAGAAGCTTGCTGAAGTCAAGGTAAACAATATCCTGTACTCTTCCCTCATTTACAGACCTAAACAGAAAACAGTCAGGTTGATTTACTTACTCCAAATATACTCTGGATTGATGTGGCTTCTGGAAAGAAAATATGTCTCCATAATTCTCCTGGTGACCCAAGAAAATACATTTGGTCTGGTTCAGTGTCTCTGTGAACACACAGCTTGCTGAAGAGCTTTCTAGCTTGGTCTTCTACTCATGTGCATAATGCTTCTTTTCCCTGGTACTCTACTGCTAGGCTCAGACCTCATCAGTAGAACATCAGACAAAGACAACATTGAGTGTCTAAGCCTTTTCCATGTACTTTGTCACCATGTCCCCAGCTAGCTGAGCAGCAGGCCTACAATTTTCTTAGGCTTTCTTTTGTTGCCAGCATACCTGTAGAAACACTCTGCATTACCCTTAACATCCCTCTCAACTCCAGCTGGGCTTAGACTGCTGCCTGCTCAAATAATGTTTCTATACTCCTACCAAGCATCTATTTTCTTACCTCCACCTTTTGTGTATGCCTTCGTTTTTTCTTTTTTTTTTAGTTTAAACTAATCCAGCAGTTCTGTGTTAACCCATGTAGGTCTTCTGCCATACTGACTTTGTGCACAATGGAGTGGATTGTTTTTGTCCTCTGGTGAGGCTGGCCTTGAAGATCAGCAGGCTCTTGTGGGTTCTTTTGGCTTTCAGAGCCATATTCTGTGTGGACTGAATTGTTAAGACCCAAGTGTCTTCAGGTCATGTCACTTTTTTCAAGGGTACTGTAGGGTACTTTTTTTTTTTTAAATCAAAAAATATGTATCATAGTAGATTATAGATGGGATTTAGTGTGAGCCCCAGTCATTGGTGACATGTGAAGGTTTCATTAGCAGTGGCAATGAAGCAAAACCCTGGAGATTCCAATGGCTTGTTTCCTGGAAGACATAAATGACTACATTCTGTGTATTGGTGTCTCCCAGCTGCTTCACTTTGGGACCAAAATTAAGGATGTGCTAACCCACAGGGACATTTCAGGTCTATGGTTTGCTGCATTCATTTTCCAAGGAACTTACTTCTCTGTGGCTCAGATTTCTTCAGTGGTTGCAACTTTGAATCGTAAATGGTGTTCATGGAAGGAACGGGAACCTGAGCAGAAGGTACAGCCCTAGAAATAGGGCATAGTAAATGACCTGGTTCCTTGGCATACTTTTTGCAGCCGGAGTGTCTTCTGTCTTGTCTGGCTGACACCAGTGATTCTTGCCTGTTCCTTATGTGTGTTTCATTGAGGTTCATCCAGAAAAAAAAAAAGGCCTGTAACGGTGTCAGGTTTTTTGGGGTTTATTTTCATAGATTTGTGAAAAGGAAAGAAGAAGAGCAGTCTAATCTCTGTTGTAAAGTAACTGGCAGTAAAGCTTATGTTTCGCCTCCAAGCGGATTTGTGTGGCAATTGGACATAAACATGGAGAGAACTTGTTCATTAGGAACTCTGTAAGGAAGTATTTTGAAAGGCAAGGAATAGGTGCCTGTTCCAATGGTCTCAAAAAAGAAAACAACAGCTGTGATAGTGTTGTGCTGTTTCCCATAGCTGTCGTGATTATGAAGTGATGATATAATTAACTTCCTCAAAAGCTTTGCAAAGGGAAAGCTTTTCAATGATGTATCCATATTTGTAATCCCAAGAAGAGCTTTTTGCTCCTTTAGTCAGTCTATCACTTCTGACTTATAGTTTATTGAAATCCCCTTTCTTAAATCTTGCTGGAAACACTTAGCTCCTAGATTCTTTGCCAGTCATACAAAGTATGAATTTTCATAAACCTATGTATGAAAAAACCTTTTCCTTTATTTTTTTGTTTCCTTCTCCCTGTTGAGTCAATTCTCTTGGGATTTTTGGACAGAATGGCTGAAAGACTAATCGGTTGCTTCACAAAGGTAATTAAGACTGTAGGTGATGCAGGGGGTGGAAGAGTTAGGGGTTCTTTCCTACTAATGATCTGTTAATTAGGGAAGGGAACTCAGCAAGTGTTTGGGCCTCTCAGGAATTACCTTTGAATGGCATTTACAACTGCTTTGGTTCAAAAGGTATCATTGCAGAGGGAGGGGCCTTTTGAGTATTTTTTCTGTCAACTTAGGCCAGCAGAGTTTGCTAAGCCAGTGCAAATATGTACATATAATATGTGTTACATAGCTATTGAGCATTATTTTAAAAGAGCCAGTAGATAGCTGTGATACCTTGCTGAGGATTTTGATTACAGCTTTGGTTGCAGCAGCCCTTCCTGTCCAGAGCAGTAAGGTTGCCACACAAAGCTGGTTAATTGCAGAGCCAGGGTGTCCCATACTTGCTCCCAGTTCAAGCACTGTACCATGTTGATGTGTTCATACTATTTTTAGGACCAGTCTGAAATACTTGCTTGAATATTTTTGTGGGAGTCAGCCTGAAGCTGGCAGGTTTAATGTTCCTTGAAGGAGGTAAACCAGCAATGGAATATCTCTGTATGATTTCCTTTTGTGCATTTTGAAATATCTGTGGCATGTGTTCTGTCCTCTGCATTATTTACTCTTCTGCTGTCCAGAGTTATCCAGGATAAATTGTCTGCATGTGTGCAGGCCCTTAGCAGCTGCTGAGGGTAGAAAGAAAATAGCTCTTATGCAGTCTGAAATTAGCCACTCATTCTTCAAGGTACATGCAGCTGTAGTACCAAAGGCGAATGTTGTCTTCAGGTTCAGGTAGCATTGATTTAATTGTTGCTCTTCTGTAGAAGATAGCCAATGGATTAGTTGTGAAAGATTATTGGGGTTTTTTTCTCCTCATTTAAACTGGGAGATTTTTCCAATGCCAGCTTGTCAATTAGAGTGCAGCTGTGCAGTAGTATTGCTACAACTGCTTATTTGGAAAGATCTTCTCCCTTATCCACTCATGTTATTTTAAGGTAGCAAGTAATAAATCCTCACCTCAGTTTTCAAATTGAGGCAAAACTTTTGTTAGAGAAAAACTAATGGATTCCAAAAGAGCTTTTATCTACTATGATTGGTAGTTTGAATGTGTAGTGTGGAAGTTTGTGGAGTGTGCATCAGTTTTGCTTGGAATGTAGAAAATAAAATAAGAGAAGTAAAATAAATGTAGATGATGTTTTAAATCCATTTATTTGAAAGTTCAGAGTTCTGAAGTTAAGGGGATGGTAAGCTGAGGCACAAAACCCCACTATTTTAGAAAGCTCATAATTTTGAAATTCAAAGGCATTCTTCCTCATTTTGATTCCTTAGAAAAACAGAGAAGAGAAACAGCAACACAGGACTGAATCTCAGTGGTTTTAATGTATGGACAAAGACTTCATACCCTAGAAGTGCTGTTTTTT
>NW_008676620.1:41368-73000 GCF_000695815.1 Acanthisitta chloris | reverse complement strand
AGGAAAAGTGGCATCTCAGTCGTGCTAGCATACGGAGGGTCTTAGTGATTTGGGAAGTGGTATTGTAAAAGCTTTAGATCTGAGCTTAATAAATGGGGTCATTGTGTCTATTCATGTGTGGGTTAGTTCTGGCAGAGATTGCAGGGCGTAAGGTGACCGTGACATGCTAAAACTGGAAGAGGGTAAGAATTTACCTTTAAGTGCTAATTGTCGTAGAATCATCTGTACGTTTGTTGCTCTGCATTGGGAGTGTTGCTCCATTCTTTAGATCTAATTGTCTTTGCCGCCTTCATCAAATAAGGATGAGCCAAATGAAGGTGGCTGTGATTCTGTGCTTCCAAATGGAATTTGTCATTCAGAAGTACAAATGGGCAGCAGCGTGGATGTGAAAGGTACAATGGAAACAGTGTTATCAGGGACTGGTTTCTCACTTGTCTTCTCTTATGTTGTCTTTAGAGTGCAAGTTAAACTAGTATGTTTTGCATCCCTTTGTTTGGACTGGCACTTTTACTGCCTTTTTTCTTTCCTTAACCCAGTGCCTCATCTGCATGGCTTAAAGCAGTGTGGGTCCAGCATCCAGAGTTGCAGGACTGTGATAATATGTGAAATGCAGATTTCTTCAATGCTACACTTTTGTTATGCCACCTGACTGCTGTTTTATCTAAATTGATTCTGAGGTATTTTTATCATGGAGGGCTCGTTTGGGTGTTTATAGTATCCCTTATATTGGCATTTGAGCAGTTGGTTTCAGTAATACATACCTACTTTTAAAACAAGTTCCAGCCTGAAGGGTAAAACTGAGCAGGCCTATCTTTGCTGAAAGTTCCTGCCTTTGTTGATAACACAGAGATCTGGGGAACCTGATGTTTTGGAGCACAAGAGTAAAAATGTATTCAGGATTGCAACTAGGTTGTTTAGTTAATAAAAAGCTAAACAGCTAGAAGTGAGTAGGTGTTGGAGTTGAGCATTTTGCTTGGTATGAGTTGGTTTTGTCTTGTTGAAGAATAAACTCAATATGTATTGAAATCTACCAAAATAGAAACTGTGTTATTTTTAAAGCAGTAGAATGTGTACAGGCAGCAAGTATGGAAAATTTAGTTATCCACTTATATATTCAATCCTGCAGATTATTCCAAGATAGCATTCACATGACATAGGAAATACTGTTTCTTGTGAAAACAGTACATCAAATTTGGTTTCCTCCTCTAAGACTGTGCTTTTGAAGGTGAAATTCTGAATTCTGTGGCCTCTCCTTCCACAGAATGCCATAAAAGTTTTGATTTCATTTTAATATTCATTTTTGTCACCAGTCCAAGAATGAACAAAACATACACCCATTTATGTTACTTAAAAAAAAATCTAATTTCTTGTTCTGTGGTGACTCTGTATGTGAAGGTTACAGTAAAGGGCACAGGAAAGACTGTAGAAGATCATAATGAATGACAGGGTAGTACATTCCTTTCTGTAATGATCCAATGTGACTCTCAACACACAGTTTTGAGATTTCAAAGTCTTCTATTTAGACTCCACTGTTTACATGAAAGGGCTAACAATTTCTTCTCTGTTGTTACACATTAAAATAATGTCAAAAATATTTTAAGTGAAAAAATGGCTTTGACTTACTATAAAATGCAGAGAGGAAAGAATTGAGAAAGGCTTTGCATTCAAGGTTACGTACGTGGTCTGTGACATGAGGAATGGAGTTACAGGCACACAGTCTCAAAGGTTTCAACTCTCTACAAGGAATGTTTTGGTAATGGGTTTTACATGTAATAGCAGTGGTTCAAATAGAGAACAGGCCTTTTTCCTTGACTTGGTGAAAAGGGACAGCAAACTACTCTGCTGTGCTGGCATTACCACAGTCTTGACAAGGCAAGACCAAGCTGCCCTTTATTTCATGTTGCTGGATCACAGCTTTAACAAGTTGAGCAACTTGAGGCTGCTGGCTTTCATATACAGCAACAGCTGCTTAATTTACACTAATCATTTTGGAGATTGTATTTTATGTGCTTTATTCCTTCTTGAAAGTGTATCCTTGTGTTGTTGCCAGAAAATCAGAGAAGTTGGTAGGTATGGAAAAAGAAAGATTTATTGGAACATGAGATAGTGTTTTTTTCCTAAAAAGCTGCACAAATTGGATCTTTTCTTTCAGGGGAGTTGTAGCTGCTTTTTTAAAAGAAGCAGCTTGGTACATAAAATATCTAAAGATTCAGAGTTTTCAGTAGTTTCCTGGGGAGTAGAATTCATGGTTTTAAAGCTGTGAAACAGGCTCTAAGGCAGATTCCTATTTCTGAGGATGTGAAGCACTCTGAACATTAGTCACCAAGTAATACAGTTGTTCAGGCATCTGTTTACATATTTTGTAGGTATATGGACTGTGTTCTCTCTAAGTGGATGTTTAAGACAAGAAAGTCAGTGTGCTACGACCCTGACTGGAGATTACCCTTTTCCTTCCAGGCCAAGATAAATGACTGAAATTTACAAATAGTTCAACTGAAAATAAATCACACATCTTATCTCTGATGTTTTTCTTTAGACACACTTCATGTCATCTTTTTGAGCCCTGACATTTTAATAAAAGACAGTGATCCATAGGTTTATGCCCAGATACTTAAGCTTTAGAATGGTGTTTGGGTACATGATTCTGTTACTAATTGCTCTGTGGAAAAGTGCAATGCATTGAACTGCACATTGTGAAACTGAGGTTCTATTTTCATCTCTGCAATAGACTTTTTGATTAACATCTTGTGTCTCCTAATAATAGTTCACAAACTGTTGAGAGGTTAACTTTCCCATTTTTCTGGGTATCTTCATTCCTTCAGGGCATTGAGAGTTCTCTGTGGCTGTGAATCATTCCCAGTTGCACAGGACAACGTTACAACTCCTTTGCTCGTGTGTTAATTTCCATTGTAGGAACTGTTAGCTGTGAGTTCTTTTACCTGATTTGGAGTGTCAAATCCACTATCATTTAGATTTTCAAAAATGCCATTACAAATGGTCAATTTTATTTGTTTCCAGTATTTTCATTGGGAAAAAAAAAGTTCTTCCGTATTAATAAGACGTGTACCTACAACAAATATTCCTTCCAGACACTTAAAATGGGAGTAGACAAGAAGATATGGGGGGGGGAAATCATATTACCTCTTTTTTAATATGGTGATCTCTACCTAGTTCTGTGCAGTTTTAGCACAGTTTGGCTAAATCAGTATAAAAGTGAACTGTCTATCAAGGGTAAAAAAAGTAAGTTTACTTTTCTAATGTATGTATTATCCGTATTTCAGTTTAGTTAGATTTTTTTCTTCTCTGTTCTCATGGAAGTTAGCAACTGCTACCTTTAATTCTATTTTCAGTAGCTTCCTTTGAGTGTTTTAAATTTACCTGATTAAATTTAAGATCTATCTCTTGAGTGAAAAATAATAAGAAAATGATTTTTTTGCTATCCATTAAAAAATTATCTGAAAATTTAAATATAACTCAGAAGTGATCATTAGTGTTTTGAACTAATACAGCTTTGTCTCATAGTCTTATAATGAAAGCAGCTTACATCACTAATAAAAACCTGTGTAATCAACACGGGTGGCAGCAAAGTTATGAAAATGTTTGGGCACAGTCTGGAATCAGGTGGTGGCAATTAAGAGTTGAACTGCTCTCACTGAGAGGGTGAATAAGGTTCCTTTTTTATTTTTCCCTACCATTCTCTGTTGACTGTTATCTCTCTGTGCCCTGAACTTTGTGGTTCATTATAGGTTTTCTGGGAACGCTGCCAGCGAGATGCTCCTGATTGATGGCTCTGAAGCCAAATTCAGGAGCTCTAACAATGTCTGCCAGCTTAGGCATTGCTGTCTCCTGGGATTGCTTTCAATGTGTATCATCCTGCAGCAGGCTCCTGTTGTCCAGGAGTTTAATGCAGACCTCAGAGTAGCTACAGATTAGCAACATGCGTAAAGGAAAAGGTACTGGGGGACTGGAAGTCAGCAGCAGCATCCTGTGGGGCTTGGACTTCAGGTGGTAACTTCAGCATGTCAGTCTGGATTAGATCTGGGCTAGAGCTGGCTGCCAAATGTAAAACGATTTTGTGTTGGAGGAGAAAGACAATTTGGTTGTGTGCCTTTAGGATTTCCCAGCAGGAAGAAAAGGAAAATGGGAAGTTTAGCAAGTGAAAATGAAGGCTGTTCTTGTTGAGTGCCTTGCAGGTGTAGTACTAATTAGAAATCATAATGCTCCAAGAATACATTTTCTGTATTCTTCAGATAGTTTGCTTTGGAAATTAGGACCTCTGTTTCATTATATGCATTCACAAATAAAACCATGAAGAACTAAAATGCAACAGACCTGGTTTTATTCTTGTGGTTTTAAGATAGTATACATTTAAACTTAATTTCTTCTGCAAGAAAGTGGTATGTAAAGTACGATAAACTTGGAAAAGAAATATCTAAACCTATAGGTTTGTCTCTTCTGTCCAGTTAGCAATTAAAGAACTAACAGAATTGACTGGTGAGTGTAAAATGTTGATAAAAGGTTGACCTAAATCTCCTGAATAACCGTGTGGCTTGATTAATTTGATGTGTGGAGTGGCAAATGAACAGCAGCACTGTCAGAAGAAGGTGTGTTGGAAGTGTCTGTACTTTTATTTGCTCTCTGGAAAAGGGATAGGAAACCTGGCAGAGGTCTGCTGCGGGGGGTCAATTGTATAGTTTCAGTCCAGGCATTCTGTTTTGTGCAAGGCTGCTTGTGTAGCATTGTATGGAGTGTCAGGGGAGGATGATAATGGCTTTCAGGCAGTGCTTTGAGGCCTTTCATTAGAAACAGAATAAATCTCAGCTAGTTTGTAGTTACTCCTCAGAAGTGACTAGTATTGGCTCCTGGCAGAAGTGTAGTTTCTTCCAGGAAACCTGAGCTGTAATGTTCCTGCTTTATTTGACAGTGTTTCTGAGCACCAGAAGAGTAAAAATATCTGTGTCATCTCCTATTCTTCCCTCCCCCAGTATGAACTGAATTTTATCTCTGGGAATGCATTGTTCCATTCCTGACTTGTCCCCTTAGCAATGTATTCTGTAACTGCATAAAACTTTCTTCATTCCCTTGTTTTAGTCTATAGTTTGTCATTTTTCTGTAGCATTAAACAATTGTGAATAGGTTATAAACACTCTAACTTGTGTAGTTTCACTCAAGTATTTAATATTTTAATGTTCTTCTATAACTTTATCTTTTTAATCTTTTTATTTCAGAACTTAGTTTTACCTCCAGATTTTCATACTTTAAGCATTTAAAAAATAGAAATGTAAAATATAGCTAAATTCATCCCATGGAAAGGCAGCAACCTGAGTTGTTTTCAGGTGTATTTATATAACCAATTTTCCTTTTGAATTCTTTTCAAGATGCTTTCTTCAGTGGGTTTGTAGCTATCTTGTGAAGTCATTTAGAAATGTATTATTTTTTAAATTCACTTACAACTATAAGCAGTCATCCATGTGTCCTTCTGCTATAGGCCAGTGGAGTGCAAAGGTTGTGTTCAGAAGCAAAAAGTTCTGAATTCTTTTTTTTAGCCACTGAGTTTTTCAGAACATATGTTCCATACCTGTTATATAAAGTTTGTGGCTGATATTCAGAAATGATTTCCTCAAAAATGTCTTGTTTTCTGCCTGTGGGTATCAGGCACAGGCCTCACCAAAGGTCAGAAAATAGTCTCAAAACAGTGTAGCTTCTTAGCAATTTAAATATGAATTTTTATTCCTTCATGTTAAATATTAATAATAGTAATATCATAAACCCTCTTGCATCTCATGGGACAGCAAGATTACTGGGTCACAAGGATGTGTTTTCTTCCTTACAGGCATTATACTTTAATGAAAGCTTCAGCTGAAGCAAGTCTTGCATATTTATTGACATTTTTTCCAGGAAAGCTTTTTCCCCCTGATTTTTCCCTGATCCCTTGATTCCTTCAAGGAATGCTTTTTTTCTGTCTACTTATTATGAAGAGTTTGGCTCCCACAATTATTTAGTCAGAATAAAATGTTTAAGAACGTGATCATGAATATATTTGACAAAACAGAATTTTTCATACTTCTAGTGGAGAAAATATTTCAGTTATCTCAGATTTTATACAGCTTTTGGGGGAAGATGTTCTTTGTCTCAGTATTTTTCCACTGCTGTAATGTAAAGGGGCAATAGGATATATAGCTCAATTTCTTTTTCACCTTCAATGTATGAAGATGTTTGGAGTATTTGATTGGGTATTATTGTCTTGCATCACTTTTTTCCCCAACAACAGTTAAGAAAGCAACCACAGAATTTATTCATGCTACAAAGAAGTACTACTTTTGCTTTCTTTTTTTCTGCACTTAGAACAGTCTAGTAGAGGATCTCATTGGTTAGAAAGTCCTGTGCTTTTATGCTGCAGTTAAATATTTACATTGCGAGTTAAGGTGTATTGTGGCAATCTACAAATGCGACTACAGTTCCTGATCCGTTTAAGTATATCTGCTAAGTAACATAGCCTATTTCCTGACTGCAAATAATATGCTTATCTATGTTATGTTTAATTTATGTGTAATTTATCCTATTAGATAAGATTTGTGTTGCTGCTGTGAAGTTATATTAGAAAAAGCCATGTGGATTTAAGAAATCGATATCTTACCTGTTCAGTGTGTTTATGCAATGCAAACTGCTGAGCTCCCATGAAAATAGTTTCACCAGGACCTACTGTGGAAATGCTGATGCCGAGCTGTGTTCAGCAGCTAAAAAGTTCCTGCTTTCTAGAGGCTCATGTGGATTTTCTGTGTAAACAAGCACTGCCCAGGATTATAAGCAGGATAAGTAACTCTGTGGTCTTCAAGGTGATCAGAGGCTCTCGAGGCCTTGCAGGGCAGCTGAAGCCTTGGAACACTGAGTTTGCAAAGTCACCTGTTGTAGGATCAGATAACAGCCAACAAAATCAGTGTTGAGTTATGCCATCCTTTATTGCCTAGAGCGATATTCCAACTTTTATTGTTAATCAAAGCTACTGCTTCAGTTGTACACAAGTTAGGTCTATACCTAACATTTGGAACTAAACAGCCTGTGTGTACAAACTGTGCCAGCTCATGCACATGTTGACCTGACCCATTACTTACTGCAAACATTACTACCACTATCAGCACCTCTCCACAGAGACACCATGAAAGTTGTCATTGCATGCACCACCCAAGGGGTAATGGGGAGGTGTCTGCACTGATGGTTGCCATCGGCTGTTACTCCTCTGGGGATAATTTGGCCACTCTAGATCAGTGTCCACACATGTAGCTTCTCTCTGCAAAGACTGAAGGCAGAGTCCTACCTTCTTGCTGCTCGGTAGTCAGCAGTTTCAGCATCTTCAGAGGAACTTCCCCAATAGTGGCCTGCTGCAACTTGTGCATTGCATAGCTTGCTTAATCTGATTGATTGTTTGGGAGATTATGTTGTTATGGTGCCTGTTATATCTATGGACCTTACAGGTCAACCATTAGTTTTATTTCTCTACAGTCATCTTAAAGCCACACTTCAGACACTTGTCTCAGGCAGTTTAAGTGCCACAGGAAGACTGTGCAAACTCCACCACAAATGTTTGACTTGCCTTTAAAATTAGTATCTTGTTCCATTACCAAGTGTGAAGCACTGGTACATATTTTGTATTGCAATTGCCAGTGTGTTTCCAGCCTGTAAGGTCGGATGGAGTGTATATTCAACCCAGGGGCCTCTATATAGGAAATAGGAAAGGGTCAGTGTCTTCACTGAGAAGTGGTTTGTGAGCCACAAATCTAAAGGAATTGAAAATGATTGCTGCAAATCTCACCTGCATGCCATTTACAGTGATGGTTTGGGAGCTATTGACAGTGCCTCACCGCAGAAGCTTTCCACTGTTTTTGAAGCTGATCTTAAGGAAAGCAGGGATCCAGTTTGGCTGTTTTTTTTCCGAGACACATATTTGATATACACTCACAACAAATGTTAGGAAACTTGAAGTGTGACACTGAATGAGTTTTGATAAATAGTAAACAATGTGAAAGGCAAGTATGCTCTGGAGGCTTGCTGCGTGCATGGTTCTTGTATAGGTTCAGGGCAAGTCTTGAGTTCTCCCATAAATATGGAGAACCTTGCATCACTGGTTTATTATATCCCAGCTGCTCTATGTGATTTTATTTGGATGGTCTTTGTTTCTAGCTGTTTTCCTTGGTGTGTTTTGTCATCTCTGCCTCTTTAGCCATAAGCATATCTCTGTTAGCTGAGGGACCATACATTGATTGAAAACATGAAGCTAGAAGGCATCACAGTAGAGCATCTGGTCCAAGCCCTGGCCCTGCTTAGAGCAGTGATGACTTTGTGACTGACTTGCTCAGAATGGAAGCATTCATGTCCCAGACCAGAATCTGTATAGCTCCACTCAAAAATTTGCATGCTTGTCTCTGAAAGCAAAAATAAGTTGTGATTCGCTGATACCTTTCTTACCCAGAAAAGAGCAGCACCTCCACCCCCATCTCTTAGAGAAGGAAAGAACTGGGCCTGATGCAGTGGATATGAGACTGCTCTTCAATAAAACTGTGTATGCTTGTGATAGTTACATTCAGAGTACTATATATGTTGCTTTGTATTGAATGATTTGGCTGATGTGGTGTCTCAGTTTTTACAATCTGATAACGCCGATTGCCTGCTGGGACTGAAGCAGTGTCAAGAAAAAATATAGGAGGAGATAAAAGACTCCAGCTAGTTGAGTTAGATATACTGAAACTGTTTCCTATAATAGCAATAAAAGTGGAGGAAATTGAGGCTTTACCTAATGAGAAACTTTTTAGGCAGACAAGCCCTGTAAGCGACAAGAGGAGTTACTTGTCTCTGGGTGAAACCTGCAATTCCTACACACCTCTGGGCTGTGTGAGGTTGTTAGGTTGCTAAAGTGGGGGTTTGTTTCTTTCTTCTGGGTGAATTTATAAGTTATTCTTAAAGGTGCAAAATTTACTTGTAAATTTTCTGTCACCGTAATAGAGAATCATATTGAGAGATTGCCAGTTTTGCTGTAAATGTGTAAGTATGTCTGTAAATAATTTATTTGTAGTACTGCTGTCATCTGAAATGCACTGACTGGCTTACAATTCTTTTACTGCAATGCTTAAAAGTCATATATAAGTTACTACTTTATTGCTGAAATGTACTTTCCTGGTTTGCTTTCTCTTTTTAGGTGTCTTGGCTTTTTAATCCAACAAGAAGTGAAATAACAAGTCTAGATAGTGGAAATATAGATGACATTTTAAGTGAGTACTTTGAATATTATTTTTTCTTTGTGTGTCTGCAGTTACTTATCTGTGTGAATATTGCAGTGTTATTAAATGAATATGCATACTCTGGCTTTGAATAGATGAATTGCAGTTGGCTTAGAAATATTAAATGCCTGTGGTCAAAATTAGCTGTCTGAACTAATGTATTTGCAATGAAAATTTGAAGTGTCTCAGAAAAATAACTGGTATCTAGTTGCAGATGGGAGTGCTTGATTACATCAACAAAACCTGTCAAGAGGGCATTTTAAAAGCTCCCAAAAAAATAGCAGCACCTGAAACCCACAGTGATGGGCCTTAGTATCTTGCTTGTTCAGCTATGCTTTTTCCTCAGGTTGAGCATTGTCCTGATTCTGATGGCTCACAGAAAGGCAATATGTAAAATAAGCAGATATGTGTTCTGTGTCTGAAACCTTTTCCTCTGAAAAATATGTATGCCTGTATCTGGTTGCCTTTGCAGGAAAAAAAGTGATTATATTTTATCAAATATAGTGAGAAAAAACATCTCTTTTATATAAGTCTGTACTAGAATCTGCCTGTTGTTACAGGATTGCTTTTGTGGTATGAGATCTGTTTGTAAATACCTTTTATACAGTAGGAAATACAGAATCATTTTATAAAATGTTATTGATACAAGGGAATATGCCAAGTGTAAGTACTTTTAACATTTATCTGATTGCTTTCAATAAATACTTTATGCCTTGGAGGAAACCCTAAACTTCTCAGTGCTTGTTAATTACGTGTTCACCACTTGCATCCCTTGCTGATAATGAAAATCTTAATGCTGTAATTTTAATCAAACTGTAGTGTTCCCCAGCCTTCTCAAGAGTTGCCTTTACCAGCATGTTGTCCATTCCAGGCTTTCAACATCTTAATTTTTGCATGTAACTGTTCTGTAACTTTGCCAATTTTCTGCTTTGTCAGCATTTCTGCTTTATAAATCTGTGGCTGATATGCTGTAGTTTCAGTATTCTTTTTTTTTTTTTTTTTGCAATGTCTAGGCCACTGCTACTACTGAAAATGTATTTAAAGCATGGTTATTGTATTCTGTAAAGATCACAGTTTATTTTTGAGCAGGAGATTTATAATTTTTTATATATATTTTCTTTTTTTTTGGTATGTGAAAAGTAATGTATAGGAGCATTATTTCACTACCTCATCTATGTATCCCTGTAGTATTGCACTTTTTTGAGTGTCCCTTAGCATTTTTGGTTTTTGGGGGGACTGAAGATTTCTTTGCTACCTTTTGTCTTAGTATCCTGCTTCATAGCAAAGAAGGGAGCTAAGGGCTGGCCAGAGCAAGCTGCCTGTTGGTCACTCTCCTAACCCACATAGTTGAGATCTCAGCTTTTAACTGTTTCTTACACTTATGAATAATCCAGCTAATGCTTAAGAGATACACTAGAGTACAGTTTCTGGATGCAGGTGCCACAATTTTAAATCCAGAATTGCTTTTATTTTATGTGCCACTTAATTACTTCTTCTGTTGTAATACCTTAAGTATTCACATTTTGAATGTCTAATGTATCAATGAAGTCAATAGAACACTTGATTGAAGGCCTCTTTCATCACTTTCACATTTTTTATAGATTCTATTTCAGATAAGATTTACCCTAGCAGTTTTCTAACAGTCAGACTAAGCTATATGCTGAATAATCTAGAAGTACTTGCCTTTGTAGTTTTTTGTGCATATTTTTGTATGCTCAGATAAGAGAACTAAGAAGTTTGCCTCACAATGTGACATTGGGATTTTTTTCTTTTTCTTTCCTCTCCAGACAATGCAGATGTTGCTTTAGTTAATTTTTATGCTGATTGGTAAGTTATTCAAGTTTGGGTTTTATTCTCTGTTTAAACTTCTCTCTTTTGAAAACTGTCATGTTTAACTGTAGTTTTCTAATTGAAAATACAGCAGTATGTTGCTTTCAAACCAATCCTTTCCTGGTTTTATGTCCCTACTGTTTCCCCTCCTGTTGTTCTGCCATCCTATGTTTCATTCCTCCTAATAGAGGAAAAAATGGAATATTTTACTCTCCATTTGCTTCTGTGTTAGTCCAGTGCATATGTACTAGAAGGAAAAATGACTTGAAATTGCACTAAAATCAAATCTTTCTCTAATTTGTAAGACCTTTCAAGTGGAGAACTAGAGAAATTATAATTGAGAGGTGAATCTGAGCAACTGAAAAAGGAAGGAATTTGGGGCCAGATTGGTTAGACATTGTGAAAGACATACTAGAAGGAGCTTGAAATGTGTTTTTAAACCCCAATTTGCATGCAGAATCATTGTTAGGATTAATTTAAGCAGCATACCCCTTTGAAATGTCTCTTTTTTTTAAATCATAGTGCAACTAAGTAATTAGTTAAGTAAGAAACTAGGCCTAATCTCTTGTTTGGTATAGAATTATCCTATAAAGAGTATCTTTTAAGATAAGTAAATAAGTGAAGCTTTAAAGATGGTTATTTTCAGTTTGTGATCTGCAGTTACCTGGTGGATCATGGGCTGCTTCAAAAGGTTTTATTAAAGATAAGCAAGGAAAGCAATGCTATGGAGACTAAATTTAATACACTGAAATTTGGGGTCTGTGTTGCCATTGAAAAATCATTTTTGGATTTTGCAAATGACAAATTGCAGGTAGCTAAATATCTGTGTTCTGTCATAAAGGGAAGATACCAATATTTTGAAACTTGAAATAGGGAGGTAACAAGCATCCTGTTTTAGGACCTTAGTAGCACAACTCTTTGCCCAAATCCCCACTGTTATCATATCTTCTGCAGAATAGATCTGCTTTGAATGTGAAGATTTGTATATGCTGCAAGTTGCTTGACATCATAGGCCATAATTTTAAAATATTCCAACCTTAATTATGATCATTACATGTAGGCATTCAGTAATAACCCCTTAGCATAGCATACTGCCAGTCTGTGATGTGACTTCTGAATGAGAACAGATCAGTTTTGCTCATGTTTTATTCTGCTGTAAGGGCGAAGAAGAATGAGGGACAAGGAAGTTGTGTGTAACATATACATACTACATAAATGTGTAGTGTGTAGTAGTTGTGGTGCCCAGAGTAAATTTTTTTTTGCAGGCAATGGATTTTAGCTCTGTTTGTATTTTGAGAGCAAAACTTGCCTCTCCACTTAGGTGTTTGCTGCTGCAGACATAAGTGTCCCCAGGCTATGGCTGTTAAAGTTGAGCAGGGCTTCAGTGCAGGCTGGTTTGTTGCAAGTCTCTGCTCCATGAGGACTCGTTCTGACAACTTCTGCAGTGCTGTTGTGTGTCTTCAATTTAAAATTCTGCTATGTGTTTAGGAGGGCAGAATATAAAATGTCTTTATTGACATATTAATAATGGGCTTGGGCTCTAGTGTTAGCCTAATCTCCCTAAAGCCTCCATAAGCATCTTTACAATCCTACAGCCTTTTTCCATGGGCAAAAAGAGAGAATTTGCTGCAAAATCTGGCATGACGACTGAAGAAGGGACCCATAAGGTTCTCTTTGCTCATAGTGCTGTAAAATCAGTCTGCTCAATGAGCAGTAATATAGTACATAATACCTACAACTTGTATTTTGACACCTTGGAAGCTACCTCCATGGTATTTCTTGAAGGTGGTGGTGAATATTTGAATCTCAACAATCTAAGTAACTTCCTTTACTACATTTTAAAAATTACGTCCCCAAGGTTAATTCAGGTAGAAAAAAAATGAACAACGTACTTGCTCAATAGAATATATTTCCTAAATGTTTATGATTAATGCTGTTTCTTAAGCAGATAAAGCAGGGGGATGTATCTTGAACTATGTATTCTTTTAGAATTATTTTTTCTTTCCCACCTGAATTATGTAAGTCATTTTTTAACCTATTTTTATCCAGTCAGTTACTGAGATGACTACAAGTAGATGTGATTTTTTTTCAATATTTTTTCTGTCTGTTTCTCATTTCTTCAAAGATTGAAATACTCCATGAGTCATCAATTAAAGTATTTCAAGTTAATATTTTGAAGTTATGATTTTGTGTTCTATTTACAGGTGCCGCTTCAGCCAAATGCTGCATCCTATTTTTGAGGAAGCTTCTAATGTAATTAAAGAAGAATATCCAGATAAGAATCAAGTGGTGTTTGCTAGAGTAGACTGTGATCAGCATTGTAAGTAAATTCTGATTTACATTTTTCTGTGCTATCCTGCTACTAAGTTGCTCATTGCATTGAAGAATATACTAGATAGCAATCTAAAGTGTACCTGACCCACCATTAGCCAAGAGTTGCTTTTATTGCATCAGTGAACCTCTTCTCCCAAATTTGTCAGGGCAATTTCCAATGTTGTTTTCTCATTGCATCCATAAACATGCATTTATATCTGTTCAGCCTGTCTTGTTTAATGAGAAAAAATGACAGAGTTTATAAATTGAATTGGCTCATTGACGTGTCAGAGAAGCACCAGTGCAACAGATGATACAGGAGAAAAGTCAATTACATATGTATGCAAGGCAACTGCTTTGATTTACTGTTTTCTTTCCCATTTTAACAATTTAACTTTTCGATGTTAGGATCTTTCACTACAGTGGGAATTCTTGACTTGTGTCTTGGTTCTTACTTGCAGATTTAAAAGTCAGTAAGTCCTCTTGAGCATCTTCCACTGGCATCACTTTGTGCTCCATTTTGTATACATGCACATAGGTGCCCAGCAATAAGAGCACCTGCCTTGTGATCTTGGAAGAGATCTTAAGTAGAAAAAAAATCCAACTTTTAAGGGAACAAACCGTTTCAACTCAGTATCCGACGTGTAAAATAAACTGATTCTTCGAACTATAAGGAGTGGCCAAAGAGATTCTGTTCTGCCCCTTCCCAAAGATCTGTAAGACCAATTCATGACCACCAGAAACTTAAATGCCTCTGGGGTTTAATCTTTGATCTCTAGGATGCAGGACTGTCTTTATAGCCTCAGCTGGAAAAGAGGCATAGCAGTATTCACCTAGGGTATGTGAGCAGCTTTGGAGCTTTCAAGCTGCCTTTCTACGTTGGAATGGTTGGGATGTGTTAGAAATGATACAAAACTTTTAGCGTAGGTATTCTTGAAGAGCAGTTTATTAGACACAGGGTTATAGAATCTCCTGGACTGAGCAGTGCTAGTGCCTTGAATAGAATGTGGAACAGTGCACTTCTGTAAGTGCCTGGAGCATTTCCAGAGCAGCAGCAGCAGAATGGAGTGGAATGGCTGTACTTAATGTGCTTCACTGGATATGCTTTAGTCTGCTTGACTTACAAGTCCAGTAGTATTTTTTCTTTCTTATTATAATGTTGTCTCTATTAAGTGAATGTTTTCCTACCTCCTTTCTCAACAACCTTTTCTAGAATCATGGATTTTGGGGGGTTGGTGAGGCTTTTTTGTTTGTTTTGTAGATCTTTTCTAGTTTCATTTTGGTTGGGTTTTTGTTTGTTTGTTTTGTAGTTTGGGGATTGTTTTGGTGTTTGTTAGTTTGTTTGACTTGTAATACCTTCCCAGATCTCAAATATTTAACTAGATTTTCAGGTTCTTTCTTTTTCACACTTGCTGCTCTGTTTTGCTTCCAGTCATCTGTCTATGTGGTGTGTGCTTGGGAAATCTTAACCAAAAGCATAGCACTAAGTATTCAAATTTGCCATCCTTAAAAATCAGTTTTCAAGTAAAGCAGTCAAATCCTTTGGAGGAGTATATTGAAGGCAAAGCCTGATATGTGGTCTTTGCCAAAGTTTTCTTATGGAGATTTTTGTCTTTCTTTGTTCTGAGTTCTATTGCGGAATCTACACAATCTGCCCCTGATCTTTGCAATTGTAGAAGATAAATGCAGTTGTAGCAAGCATTTTATTTGTTGTTCAGTAACTCTACATACTTTTGCATATATTTTGGTATATATTCTATCACTTTCATTAGTGATAGTTTCTCAAATTATCTTGGATCTTTTGGGGGGAGGGAGGAGTTAAGGATATTTGTACTTCCAGTTTAGTTGGGTTTTATGGTTGACCTTAATGAATAAGTCTTACCTCAGTGTCTTAACAGTCTGTTTGGCTCATCTTTTCATTCAGTCAAGATACTGACAATGAAACTTTCTATAAATTTATCACAAAAGACTGTAGTAAAATCAGCCTGTGTTGCTGAGTTTTATTGTTAACCTTTATATTAACTGCTGAAGTCCTTATCTTGTTTGCTGTAGCTTGAGTTGCTTGAGTAACTCAGAGTCTTTGGGCTGCTGAATGCCCAGTGTTTAGCCATGAGATGTTTTGTCTTAGCAGTAATGTGGCTAAGTGTTTGAAACACTTTAGGAGCTTGTTGCTTAATTTTCTCCTCATAGCGTCATTGAATTAAGCTCATCAGAGCTTGTTATGGAGAGCTAAGGCCTAGATGCAGGGAGGAGATGCTGCAGCAGTTGTCTTTCTTCCCCTGGGAGTAGGTGTAGTGGGCTAAGTAGAAGGCAGCCAGGAGTTGTGGTCTTTTGTTTTCATTACTGGAATACCATGAGTTCTCTGTATATACTCTTTCTGTTTTTAATTAAAGAAGTAGATGAGCATGACTTGACCTGCAGAAGCTGGAAAAAGTGAGAATTAAAAATGAAATGTTTTAATTACATTGCCTTTTCGAATTAAAATAGCAAAGCTGCATATGTCATTCCTAGTTCCTAGTGTTTATTAGCTGGGTTGCAAGCAATTGTACATTTCATGGCACACAGTGGGTGTGCTAAAGTTTTAAGTATTTTGACTTTGATTTTAATGTATAAAATGTTTATAGCATAATATAACGTAGATGATGTGTAAAAGCTGTAATAGCAGCTTTGTAGAAAGAGGGCGATTGTTACTATATTATCCAGCCTGGGCCTGCTGTAGTAGCTTGTTTAATGGTGGAATCAAAATTGTTACTGTCTCCCACCCCCTTCCCCCTTTTACCTTTATATTTTTGTGTGTATTTACATATTTTAGCAACACTAGAAGGCTTATGTCAATATTTTAGGGTTTTGTTATGCCTGCAGATTTCGTACCACTAGTAGTTCACTATTAAAATTATGTTCTAGAGGTGGTGGATTATTTGCATTACAAATGATCTGTTTCTTTTTGAGGCCAAGACTCTGTAGGGAATCCAAATAGCTGATTTCAGGGCACTAAAAAACAGCTTTCAGAATGGTCAGCCAGGCATAGATACTTTCCATTTAATGTACTATTATTGAAGCACACTGCAGGGCCCAACAGCTCACAGCAGCTTCTGAGGGTAAAGCAAATTAAAGAGAATTATTGATGCACTGCCAAATGTTTGATGCCTAATGACAAAACCATCATTCTGTCTGCTCTTATGGCCAATATAAAGATGTTTTTCTGGAAGGTGATAGGCTCCCTATGTGATTAAATACAAAATCTAAATAATGACACTATATTAAGACTCTGTGTTACATTTGACATCAGTTTATAATGTTGTGGAAGATAATTATAACTGAAATGTGTAAGTTAAGTCATCAGGCTGTTTTTAAGCTGGTGTGGAGCTAAAGGTAAATCTGATGAAGCAGGTACTCTATAAGTTTTGAGAGCCTCATCCTTTTACAACTTAGAAATGCCTAAGTTCCACTGCATTGTGTGTTGTTAAAATCTTTGGTATGTTCAGTTTAGTAATTCACTTTTTAAAAAAGTTTCCATATGAAATTACAGAAGATCTTTCTGCATATACATTATTAGGAAGGTTTTGTTTGGTTGTTTTGGGGTTTAGTTTTGGGGGTTTTTTTTACTTGCTTGTGGGGTTTTTTTAATCCTTTGTGTTAAGCAGCAACATTGGAAACTCACTTGGTACAATGGATTTCCTATGTTTCTGTCTTCCATGAATGAGTACTGCAAAATTAAAATTCGTGTTTCTGGAGGAGGGTTTATATTTTGGACAGTTTCTCTGAATTTGTCATTTGGAGCTGTGGTACAGAATTCTTGTACATTAAAGTATATATATTGTGGTTTTCATTCTGCTGCACCGTTATTTACTTTGATTTCTGAGTTAAAGGAAAGTAATAGCTAGTTTGAATAAATCTTCGTGCCTCCAAACCGAAAGCAATTCTCACTGCTGGGATGTAAAGAGGTGCTTTGCTAGACAGCCTGCTTAGAGAACTGTTATTCTCCTTTCAAAATGTACATGAGTGGTATTTTCATTCACTACTGTGAGCTGCTAATGTCTCTGGGTCCTATTGTTCCTGCAGTGTGTGCTAATGTTAGTCTTCAGGGATTAGACTGTAGTGCTGCCATGCCTTTGGTAAGCAAAATAACTCAGTACAATAACAAATGAAACTCTTAAACAAGCATGAGGATTCCATTGCACTCTTGCTACTTTGCTTGGGGGGAAAAAATCACTCTAAAAGAGTTACCTCTGGATAAAATAAGAAGTGGAACTGATTTGGAGAGGTTGTTGATGGCACTCCTCAGAAGAAGCATTTTATTAGCCTCTCATAGAAGGTTCTGGGATGCCTACTCATGAGGCCCTACTAAGGGCAGGCATGGCTGTTGTGAATGCTTCTTTGCAGCAGAAGGTGGTCTAGGTTTGCTGTTACCTGAGTTTGATATAGAAACCTGAGTTTGATATAGAACACTGATTGCTTTTCTTGTACTTGTTTTGGTCCATTATACAAGTCACCAGTATCAAAATCATTAGAATAGGATGCCTAGTTTAGATGATTTTCCACGTTACTTTCTAATTCTGCCTCCTGTGAGTGTTCCTGGGTCTTATGATTATGTGCAAGTGTCACGAGAGGAGAGTTTAACTGGGGGAAGAATTAATGATGTACTATGAAATACTTAATAATAAGGTGAATGTAGTGCTGTATGTAGTGAAGTAGGAGGTAGAAAGGCCTTTTAAATTAACTGGAGAGAAAAAAGGTGGTGGAATCATAACTCAAAAAAGTATCTATCAAAGGCAGATTTCCATTCTTATTTGTAGTGTGCCCTGGCTGGTAGCCTGGGGGACTTCAAAAGATGTTGATTGATCTCAAATGAACGAGCAGAATACTCATTTGGGAGTCCCAACTTCAAATATACAGCTGAAAGGGTTTGTACTTTTGAGACAGAAGGTATTGCAGAAAGGTGAAGAGGAGTTAAAGATGATTTAAGACACGGAAAGATTAGTGTTAGATCAGTGAATTTAAGGTCTCTGTATATGTAGCTATGCAGCTCTTACAACCATGGTGTAAAACCAAAGTTAGGAAGTGCAGTGGATGCATGGATCACAAATGATAGCTCACAAAGTCAATTTTCTTAGAGGATTTTGCTCAGAAGATGATGTGGGAGACTGTCTTGGAAAACATGAGTGCAAATGTCAGGTTTCATGTGAAAGTTTCATTCAGAACAACAATAAAAGCTGCTGTCTCTTCCCAGCTGTAAGAAACAGATTTGCTCAGGAGAAGTATCAGTATGGTGCATCTATGAAGAGAAATGAGAGACTGTAAGACATTCCTGTTGGATCTGGTAGAAGGAATAATAGAAAAAAGACTGGGCAGTTTAGAAATGGTTGCGTGTTAACAGATAGACATGCAAAATGGGGAGGAGAGAGTGATCTCAATCCAGCAGTCATTGGTCTGCTTGAAGTTTCTGATTTGTAGAGGGTAAGAGAGTGACCAAGTATGTCAATAGCTTCCTAGCATACCTAATGTGTAACTGTTCTGGTAGCACAGACATCAGGCTTATGATTTAATGATTAGTTCAGCAAAGCACAAGCATAAGGTTTGTTCCTTTTAAGTACCTTAATACATGAAGAAAATAGTTGTGAAGTTGTAGCTGAGATATTTTTTTTTTCTTTTTTTCTAGGTAGGTTGCTCTTATATGTTTCAAATACCTGTTTTCATCAGAAAATGGACAGTGAGAATGTCTGGAAATATTTTTAAATCTAATTTAGGATTTACTATAACTAATGTGTTCTATGAATGAGTTCAAACAATATTCCATGTATTTGCATTGTGTATTTCCAATTTTAAAAGGAATGTAATTTTGTAGTTGCTCTGCTTATGCTAACTCTACCTGTATCAAATGCCAGGGCTTAATGAAGCATTTAAGGTTTACTCTATTTGACTTTTGAATTAGTTCAAACAATTTTTCATGTACTTGCATTTTATATGTTGTAAAAAGATGGTTTCCAAATACTTACTTGTGTAGGAGTGTCATCTCTCTGTGTTAGTTCAAATACCAGTACTCATGGAATCTCAATAATTTCTAAAGATTATGCAAGTTCTGACTTAGGAAATAATGTTTGAATTCAGTTTTGACAGTGGGTATTTTATTGCCATTAATTTTTTAAATCAACTTCAGCCTTTGATGAAGATCCACAGCACTGGGGCTGCAATCTCCATCTTGGAGAACCTTCATGACCCCCTGAATGCTCACTCTGCAACCCTTGCATCCTTCTATAACTGTGGAAATAACCCAGAGCAAAAGTCCATGTTGTGAGACAACAAAGTGTAGTTTTTTGTGTTCTCTTGCTGTGCATTTCTGTAACAGTAACAGTCCTTAATCTCAATGTGTTTCTGCAAAACCCGGATATGTAGTGCTCCTTGTACCTTGTCAGACTCTGGCCAAGTTGATGGACTGACGCATTGTCAGACCAAAGGTCCTTCTATCAACAGGAGAGAAGGGCAGCAAATGCCTGTTTTGCAGATGTTGTTTGTCTTCCACTGAGCAAACAAAGTGGTTCCTCCCTTGTTATACCTGCTGCCTTCTTGGAGGCAGCTCCCAGTACTCATGGAATCTCAATAATTTCTAAAGATTATGCAAGTTCTGACTTAGGAAATAATGTTTGAATTCAGTTTTGACAGTGGGTATTTTATTGCCATTAATTTTTTAAATCAACTTCAGCCTTTGATGAAGATCCACAGCACTGGGGCTGCAATCTCCATCTTGGAGAACCTTCATGACCCCCTGAATGCTCACTCTGCAACCCTTGCATCCTTCTATAACTGTGGAAATAACCCAGAGCAAAAGTCCATGTTGTGAGACAACAAAGTGTAGTTTTTTGTGTTCTCTTGCTGTGCATTTCTGTAACAGTAACAGTCCTTAATCTCAATGTGTTTCTGCAAAACCCGGATATGTAGTGCTCCTTGTACCTTGTCAGACTCTGGCCAAGTTGATGGACTGACGCATTGTCAGACCAAAGGTCCTTCTATCAACAGGAGAGAAGGGCAGCAAATGCCTGTTTTGCAGATGTTGTTTGTCTTCCACTGAGCAAACAAAGTGGTTCCTCCCTTGTTATACCTGCTGCCTTCTTGGAGGCAGCTCTTAGGATCTTCAACTAAAAAGCAGTGGAATTTAAAGGGAGAAAACATTATTGATCTAATACTTGTTAATATGGAATATATTGGCACCTTCCCTTGAGAAATTTGTATTAATATGCAACAAAAGTACTCTGAATTGAAGACATAAAATGCTTTACCCTTAATTTTAATTATAATTAGTGCATTAAGAAACTCTTCTGGGATATTTAGGAAACAGGTCAAGGCCTTTCTCTTAGTCAAAATTGATAGGCCGAATTCTGTGTTATTTTATAGTGATGCAAAGCTTTTTAGGAATTAACCTTTACTGGTGAAGCTTTTAAGTTTAGTGGTTTGAGGGATGTTGAAGAACATTTTTGTGGAGTAGATGTGGTTTCTTATTGCTTTGCTATGCACAATTTGTTTTCAGTTCTTGAACTTGTCTAAGCTGTGCAACTGGTACAAAGATTGTTTTCAGTAACTAAAGCTGCAAGAGATTAGTAGTGTTCTAACAGCAATTGAAACTACTGATGGTTTCACTGAGAATTCTCCAGGCAGCAGGGAATTCAGACTTCTGTCTGCATTCTCTTTTAAAAAAGAGTCAGTGTGAGATACAAAGCAAATCTGCTTTGTGGTAAATATATGCCTGAGAAGAAGGGATATTTTTGTCAGAAAGGATCAGTGTTCACATCATTCAGTACTGCACCACATATGCTGATGGACACTCATTTGTTTGCCTTCCCCCTGTGAGCTAATCCAGGTCACCTGAGGTGTACCCTGTGGCTTCTAAGGAGGCTGTGAAAAGTACGAGGGCTTGCATTCAGCCCACATGTCCAGTGCCTTCCTCTCTCTGTCTTGAAAGGATAAATCCGAAGTTCACTCTTTCTCTTTCCTTGAGAGAGAAGGGGAAGTGTGGTGGGTGTGGCTGACTGGAATGAGTCGCCTGAAAGGACTAAGCAGCTCGGGAAGTGAGCAGACTGCTCATATCTGGAGATTCAGTTGGGTTTAGGTACAGAGGTTTAGGTATACTGCATCCCACTCTGTAACAGAGGGCACTCAGTTTTCAGAGGAGCTGTGAGATTTTGTTTCTGGATTTATTTCCAGGGGAGGAACAAACAGGAGGGCACAATTAAGCAAAGTAAAAGCCAAAGGAAAGTCCTTATGGAAATCTACCTGACATTACATGCTTTGTCTCTATTGTTTAGTTTTAGTCTTGTTTTCCTAAGAAGCCAAAGTGTTCAGTTCTTCTTCATAAAAGCTTGAAGCTTTTTGCTGAACTTCAGCTACATATGGAAGAAGGGAAGAGCATGCAAAGCTATTAAGTACTTACAAACTTTGATTAAAGCAGCTGTGGGGTTTTAGAGCTGCACAAAACCAGTTTCTGTGTTGTAGCAAAGGCTGCTGTTAAAACTGAAGGCTGATGGATCCTGCTCAGTGTGCCATGGGCCTCTTGCTGGTTATGTATAAGCTTCCCTGTCAGTTCATAGCTGGGAACTAGCTGCAACACCTGTTGCAACTTACCGTGCCCCAGTGGTTAAGCAGAGTGGAAGAGGGGCAAAGGGGCACTTGAAGTACTCTGGTGGGGTGTAGTGAAGAACCACATTATTGCAGTGGTTGGAGGTAAGGAGCATAGGACACACATGCATTGAAAACTGGGATTTATGGCTTCTGCTCAACTGTTGTCTTTGCTGCTCTCCTAATTTTCCTGTAAAACCTATTTCTGGTTTTTATTCTTTTTACACTTGTAAGTTTTGTGAATAAATCAATAACTGACCTGTTATATATAAAGGTGAAAATAGCAAGTGCCCTTATGCTGGACAAATGCAAATACATGTTCCTTTGTTGTGTGAAGCTCTGTGGAGTTCATGTCTAGAAAAGTGCTGGATTTCATGTAGAGGTGTGAATGAAGACCTGTATTGAAGGGAATACTGGCTCTGGTTGACCAAAGAGGTGTTTGCCTTACTTTAGAAACTTGAAATTTTTGGTTAGTTCAAAACCTGAACAGCTCAGAACTGTAACAAGTCTTGTGGCCTTTGTAGGCTTCAAGAAATGCTTTGCAGGGGGTTCATATTCTCTTAGAATTTTAGACATGACAATTATATTTCCAACACTGCAATTCAGATAAAAATCATAGTGAGTTTTAAAAAAAAGGGGATGTTTTTATTAACATTTTCTCAAGTAGCTTAATTAACTGAGATTTAGCAAGCTTTCAAGATTCTCCTGTTGTTGTTATGCTCTTAAGACTGGCCTTCCTTGTTGTTCATAGGAAGTGTACTAAATGAGTATACCTGACCAAGTCAAGTACTTATCCCAGATTTTGGTGAATTTTTCTTTTCTTTATGAAGATAAGCACATGTGAGAAATACATAGCTGATATCTCTTCTCTCCCCTGTGGCAGTGTGTGCTTGGGGTATGGGTTTATTTTAGTTTTGTTCTTGTTTAAATGTGTAGACCCACTGGTTCAGAGGTTCCACATATGTGCAGGCATACATGTATAAGATGCCACGTTCAGTGTGTTTCTGTGTTTGTAGGACACTGGTTTTATTTTCTTAACTTCTTTTTAGCGGATATAGCTCAGAGGTACAGGATAAGCAAATACCCAACTCTGAAACTCTTCCGGAATGGCATGATGATGAAGAGGGAATACAGGGGCCAGAGATCTGTGACAGCAATAGCAGATTACATCAGGCAGCAGAAGAGTAACCCTATTCGGGAGGTCCAGGATTTGGGAGAAATTAGTTCTCTTGATGTAAGTCTTTCAATTTTATTACTTCTATTTAGTTTTTTTAATGTTGAACTGATGGAGCATAATGTGTTTCAAATACATACTTACTTTTTTCATTCAGCAATGTTGAGTTTTGGGGTTTTTTTAAAAATGAGTGGAAAACTGGATCATTTCCAGTATTATAAATTACTTCAATATAATGATCACTTTCAGCTGCATTCACTCCACCACCAAATTACTTATTTTGCTTTTAATAATTTGAAAAGAATCATATGTTGCATTTGACAAGATACTTCTAACAATCCTCACTGAAAAAATACTGGCAGGGATGCTTCTGAATATTGAAAAGGCAGAAGAGAAATAATTTCTGCATTTAATGACTGCTGAGTGAATGGCTTCTCTGTTTTTAATATCCTTGGGGAGCAGTGATAGTTTTTGATAATATGATGTAAGTTATAATCCAACCTTTGTTTTTACAGCGCAGCAGAAGAAATATTATTGGATACTTTGAGCAAAAGGACTCGGACAACTACAGAACCTTTGAAAGAGTAGCAAATATTTTGCATGATGATTGTGTGTTCCTGTCTGCCTTTGGGTAAGTTTTAAAATTTGTTGACTGCATGACTTTATTATCGGAATTCTGTTAACAAGTTGCATATAATTTAATTGAATGGACTTCTTTAGTACTTTCAGTGTGATATAACTGAAAAGACTAGGCCTTAATAGAAATGTACACTGAGAGAAGGATAGGAGGAGAAAACTATTTCTGGCCTTAATGTTTGCGGAGAAATTCAACTTTTCTTCTTTTTTTTGTTTCCTTTTTCTTTCTTTTTTTCACTCTTTCTGTATAGTTTAAAGGTAATTAGGGAGGCTTGGGGTGGGGGATGCTAGACAGTTGCATCCCAAAAACCTGTTTTTTGGTTTTTTTTTTTAAAGGGAGAGGAGAACACATAGGGAAGACTTTGAAAATGTTTCGAAATAATAATTATTAGCTTTACAGACTGAGTAACTCTTTTTTTGCAGTGATTTTTTCCTTTTTTTTTTTTTTGTAGGTTTGTTTTCATACTTTGTTTTTTGTCCTGTAAAGATTGTAGCTGCTTGCTCATTTCTTCCTGATGTTGGGCGAGTGAACGTTGTTCCAAAGAGCCTAATTTCTGTGCCCAAGTCTTTTTCATGCAAGTTCTATGTCACTGCACAGTGTAACAATTTAAAAAGGCAATAGCATTGGTGAGGTACAGAGTGTAAGTCTAGAATAAAAACCTACAGAAATGAGAATTTCTCCTCAGATTTACAGTGATATTTTAAAATATTACAAGATATTCACTGGAAGAAAAGGAGCAAATTGGGATTGAGTGATTCCCTTTGTAAGTAGCATAATAAAGTGAAATTATAGATTCTTTCTGCCAGCATTGCCCAGTTTGAAGTGTCTGGGCATTAATATGACTGCAGTGGTTTCCAGTCTACCCACAGTTGTGAAATCAGGAATTTGCATGGAATTTGCATTATGCTAGCTCTTATACCTTACGAGAGTTGCCTCGAGAGTGTTTTTTAATTGGATACAGCAAAAAATAGGAGACAAAGTGAGAGGATGTATCAAGGTAGATGTTGTTTCATCTGTTTGAACAAAATCTGTTGTCAGTCACTTGATGCCTCTTCCAATATGTGTCCAAAATTAGTTTGGGAGTGGGGGAAAGTATTTGTAATGTGCAGGAGTACATGTGGCTTTCCTTTCCTTCAGTTCCCAGTTAGGTGTGCTCTAATTGTGTAAGCAGCTTGTAAATCCGTGGTCTGTCAGTCTTATCCCCAAAGAGTGGCCATTATCTCAAGTGTTTTCCAAGGAGTGCTTCCATGCTTATTCTCAGGACAGCCAGTCTGAGTCGTTACTAGTTGTTTAAGTTATTTATTGCCCCCTTGTACAACTTTTCAGTCATTTCAGAAATAACTTTTTTTAAAAATCATTAATAAGATAACAGTACTTTTAAGATTTGTCTCTCCTCTTGTTCAAGTCTGTTCATCTTCTGTTTGCTGTTTGTCAATTTCATATAGTAAGAAATGGTTTCCCAGCACTCAATGTTAGCAGTTGGTTGTTGGGGATTGCTCTTGAAGTAGTAACTATGAGGATCTTGTTGGTTGGGTTTTCTTTGTGTTCAGATATAAGCAATAAGCAGACATAATGGAATGGATTTGATTATTTGTAACCTGCCCATGTAACTACTGATTGCACAGCAGGCTAGTCATTATTCTTATCTCCAGACTCCCATTCCCTTGCCAGGCCAGAGCTGTTAGTGTTTAAAAGTGCAGCCTTCCCAACAGCAACCTTGGAAGCTAAATGTTTTCATCTCTGAGTGGCTCTTAGGCTTCCTGAAAAAATTGTTTGCAAAGACTTCTGAGAGAGATACTGGCTACGTATCAGTGTTTCCTTTTCAGATTACATATGGCAAAATGCTTCATAGGGAGCTGACATTGATCAGTCAAACTCTTCTGACTGAGCATCCTAACAGCCCCTGGGAGGGATTTTTGGGTTTGCTATGGGCAGAGCTCAAAAGCTCTATGGCTTGGGAGGTATATGGTAACATGAGCAGTCATGTTCAAATTTCTAGTAAAATAAAATAAAACAATGAATTTGACAGGGGGAAAAGTAATTACTTTGCTAACTCCTGTCAAGGCAGAGCTGTACCCTGTTATGCCAAAATTACTCTGATTTTACATAGTTGTAAAATAACTATTAATGGTACTTGGTTGCAGATCATCTTGATGCTTAAAACTGTTCTTAAATCAACTGATCCTTACAGTTCTGTTAATGTCTGAGGTGACTACAGAACAAGATTAATGAAAGAAGGCTTGTAAACAGGAAGAGGTAGATGAAGAATCTAATGGAGAGGTAGATTTTTAGAAGTAGAACTAGACAGGGATGAATCTGAAATGTTTGTGCATGTGGAAGAGCATGTCCAGGAATAAAAAAACCAGCCAAAGATACTTGTCTGAAAAGGCTGTGATGAACTGCAAGTAATTCATGGCAGAGTGTCTAGGAACGGTTTTAATTTTATGTTAGCAAGTAACCAGGGGAGGGTGTGTGTGATTCCAAGAGCTTCACCTTCTATGTTACTGCTTCAAGAAGAGATGAAATGCAAACTGAAGTGTTTCCATTTTAGTAGTTGTTTTAAAAAGGTGTATCTTCAGGCGTTTGGGATTTCACATCATGTCCCCACTTCGAGTTATCTGAAAAAAAAAACCTAGTCACAACTGCAGCTACTGAAGTGGAAGAACACAGAAGAGGACATTTTGGGTTCTACCACAGGGTTACCCTAGAGCATATACTTCATCATAGATTACCATCAGCTTAGCAAGTAGTGACTGCACAGGTGGCTTCTATGTCTTCACTTTCTTCTTACTCAGTGAAGGCTTATTTGAGACGTGAGTGTTTTATCTCTGTGCTGATAGTCACTAGGAAGCCTAATTTCACATTATGGGAGGAGCCATGTCTAGAATACAGAAATGCAGTTTAAAATACACATCTCTAAGCTGATGCAAATACTGGTAGGTGTAACATGCTATGCAAGGTGTCCTTTGCATGTGATAAGAAAAGGATAATCAGATCAAATGAAATAAATAAAACATAGGTATTTTCAGTGAAGCCTTATCACATCAGTCTCTTTCTTGGCACTCTTAAATTGTTCAGGCCCCTGGAAGATTTATCTCATCTTGCAGTTAGGTAAATTGAGATATTTTGGCTTGTCTTTTTTTTTTTTTCCCTACTTACATCTCTTAGTCAGTGTTCACCAATGTTTATATTGAATCCACAGGAGAGAGATAATTGGAGAAGGTGGAACACTTACTGAATGTTTCCCAAAGGCTGACATGCTTTCTTTTTAGCCTGTGCTAAAAGGAAAGGAAATAAGTACCTATACTCTTTTGTGGCATATTCAGCTAGTCAGGTCAGCCTTGCCAGCATGAGTTAAGCTGGGACAACAAGGCGTGGGAGGGAAGAAGACATGAAGCCTCTTTACATCTCTGAAGGTAGTATAAAGGTTTAGTTTTTATTGGGAGCTTTCTTTGCCTATTTTTTTTCTGTCTCTTCCATTGGATGCATAGCTGTCCCAACTTGCTTGAATAAGAGATGATAATTTTGGGGTACAAGCTAGCAGCTTTTAGGCCATTCTGTTGTGTTTGGGATTAAGGAGCCACAGAATATTCCAGAGGCAAGAGAGGAATTTACAGAGGTGACATAGTAAACTGAATACCAGTGAGGAACTGCATGTCTTCCAGGTACACACATGCTATATCATCAGTGGCCAGAAACTGCACGCTGTGTCTTTTGTTCTCTAGATCTGCTCTGAGAGTAAAAGGGACAGTGTGGGCTTACTCACTATCTGTTTTCTCATTGCTTGTGTTGACAGAGCACCACAAAGCCCTTCTTTATCAGGATAGATAAGGTGTAAATTTTGACTGTAAACAGTGGAACAGGAAGGGTAAATGCAAACAAGAATCCACCTTTCTCTCCTTTCCTTAAGATTTTCTTTTAATTCACTTTTTCTCTGATGGTCTCTTATCAAAAATTGTACTGGCATTCATCACTTGCACTTTGATGCCTTTAGTCCATACTTCTGATCTTAGGGATGCATCTTGCTGGCTCCCTTAACATGCTTTTACCTAGCCAGGCCAAGTTTCTGTGGTCACTTTGCAGTTTACTATAAAGATCAAGGATTTTAATTTTCAAATCGTGAAGGGAAAAGAAAGAATAGCAAATTAAAATATGAATTTGGGGATCTCAGTTATTTTATTTGTCTGTACCAAGACATGCTTACTGGTTGGTTTGTTGTAGGGCTATTTCAAAAGCAGAGAGATTTAGCGGAGACAATGTAATCTACAAGCCACCAGGGGTAAGTGTAACTATGTATTTTATTCTGATTGTTGTCATTATATGTGAATATGAACAAATGGAGATTATTCAGATCATTCAGTATGTTAGTGCATCTCGAATCTTAGTTTTATTTTATCACTAAATAGTGGAAGATATAGGATCCTCTAAAATAGTGTTTCTGAGTCAGTGAAAAAGATCTCAGTCTAATGTGTTGCCAGTTAATGCACAAAACCTAAGTCCAGAATTTTTTTTTCTGGGAAACAGTCAACACATCATGTGTATAGATATTCTGTGTTCTGTAGAATGTGTGAAGCTGGTGCACTTCATTGTTTTTCAAAGCAAGTGACAATTACTGCATATTTTCCTGGCTGTCTTGTGTGCCTTAATCCACAAGGGCTAAGAGCTCTTCTCCTAATTTAAAAAAAAAAAAAATTAATAAAATTAACTATGTGTTAACAAACTGTCATAAACAAAGTTTCACTTGAGCAAGAATTCAGTAAAGAAAATCTGCAAGAATTGCTTTTTGGAGTCATACTGTCTAAAAATCTGCACCTTTCTCAAATGTACTCTATGCTTACAAAAGCTGCTTACAAAAGAGGAAATAGATGAATAAAAACCTGAGGGGTTGGAAGGCAGTTTCAAACCTTTTTTTTTTTTGTCAGCAACAGAATTTATTAGGTTACCTAATTTATATGGCATTTCTGAATTAAGGTGTGTTTAATCATGGTCTCAGCTTGCGAAGTCATGCTTCGCTTCATGTTAACCAAAATTGTAATTACATTAAGGGATGCCAGCACTGAATTCTAAGTTAAAACTACTAGCAAATAAAGGAAAACTATTATTTATTCATGTCTTTGGCAAAGCAAATGTAAAATACCAGTTTCAAGTCCTGTAGGACGTTATCAGGGTTTTTTTGGTGAGTCTTTGGAACTATCAGCATGAAGCAGCTTAATATCTGCTTTTTAGTTTATATCCAAATGGTGTTTTTAGGTCTGGAGATTGTATTTCTCAATGTGGCAGAAGTCTAAATAGCCTTTATTTGAAGCATCTCCAATTCGGAGATGTAATGTTTATTTTCCTTTTGTACTTTTATAACATAGTTAATAGAAATCTTGCATGTACAAGAGTTGAATATTGGTATAATATTTGCTTTCAATATTTATGAGTATTGTTATTTTATATTAAGTAGGTAACATTTGTAGGTAGCAAAGTCATTTTTGCTGTTTCTCATCTAGTGTATTTTTCTTTTCAACAGGAAAATGCTCCAGATATGGTGTATTTAGGATCACTAACCAATTTTGATTTGATTTATGCATGGACACAAGATAAATGTGTACCACTAGTTCGAGAAATTACATTTGAAAATGGGGAGGTAAGAATTTTTCTACTATTCTGGTTTTGTGGTTTCTTTCTCAAAACCAAAAAGTGTCTTTCAAGGTCTCTAATCCATGTCAAAAAACTTTGTGTTTTATTTCAGACAGAAAATAGCTGTCAGGTAATATCTTTTCATTCTTCTTGGGCTTTTCTGGTTAGACTTGAAATACACCAGAGGTGGATTTGTAGTAGTTTCATGCACTACCAAAGAAGAGGTTAAAATTATAATTATAGAATCATGGTGTTGTTAAGGTTGGAAAAGACCTCTAAGATCAAGTCAAACCATTAACCTAGCACCACCGTGCTCACCACTAAACCATGTCCCCAGAGGCCATATCCGCATGTTTTTTTAATGCTTCTGGGGACGGTGATTCTACTAGGGAAAAAAATCTTTAGAAAATTACTGAGTTTATAGGAGCTCCAAAGGAATATTTGTACATAGCCACAGCATCTGGTACAAACTCTGGTGAGGTTTGTAACAAATTGCAGTATGTTGTCCACACTGGGTGAGAAACCAGAGTCAGTTATGTGATTCATTCTCAGTTTGCACGCTTAATTCTTTTTATCCTGAATCCACAGTGCACATAACACTGCTGTTCTGGGCACATGCAGTGCCTCAGGTTTCATGGCAGAGGGTGGGACAGGGTGGTTTTAGTACTTAACCCATTTTGGTTGACTATCTTTCAAGTCAATCCTGTCGAGTTTATTGGAAAGTTCTAGTAGTTAACAAATCTTAATTCTTCATTTGCAACTCATTATGTAAAAGATGCCACATGTTAACATCTTCTGAAGTGTGTGGTAGATTCTCAGTGTACTTTTCCCATGGTGAAACAGGATTCTGAGCCTTAGAAGCCAAGGTTCATCACTGTCAGCTTGCACCACATTGTGTTGTGGTTGTTCTGGTCATTCTCTTAACCTTTGATTCTTGTTTGCTTAGGGAGATAGTTACAATTCCAATATTTAAGCGTGCTGAAGTGGAGATATTTCTGCCTGCTGAGGTTGTATGGTTATTTAAATAGGCTTTTACTTACTCTGTGCACTGCACAATATTACAGGGTAAAAATATGAAGTTCTATGGCTGTTAAGCTATGTCCATGCTACTAGAATACCATATGAATAAGGACAAAAATTTCTTATTTCTTAGCAGACTTTTAATTCAATTTTAAAATCAAAATTGGTCTCTGTGAACTGCTGCTAGGTTTTTCCCTCATTTTCTTTCTTAATGTTTTCATTATTCGATAAGCATCATGGACAGACTAACCAGAAAGATGCCCAATCTGAGCAGAGTGCATTGTTGTGACTTTAGACAACAAATAGTGATCAAACTCTGAAGCAAAGTCTTCTACTTGAGGCGACTGTCCATTCAAGACAGTTCCTATACTGACAAGCAAAGGCTGTTTGGATCAGTAATATCATCATTCAGAAGAAATCACTGTTTAACCTGTAATCAGCCTGTTTAGTTCTGTGTTGAATGAATACGGTGAACCCATGTGGTCTAGTGATGGTGCTGAACTGCAAGTTTTTGAAAGGGTAAAACCTTTCTTAAAGGCATGCAGAAACAACGTGGGAGGCTCAGATCTCCTGAAAATCTTTTTGTTTTTCTCAGTGCCCAACAAAACAGTAGCTTTTGAGGGTGCAGACTAGGCAAATGGAATAGCTGTTCTACTTGCTGTGTCCTGATCAATGAGACATGCTATGAAAGCTGGAATAGAAAAGCAAACAAAGGAAGGTACTGTATAGGAACCAGTTGGGCCCAAATGAGCAAGGCCTTCAAGCCAGTTGTCCTAACACTCTGTTTGGAGATGAATAGATCTTGCTTCTGTAACTTGCCAAGGTTGTCCTTTTAGCTACTTGCACGTAAGAGGGGAGCTTAGAGCCACAATACCAAGTTCTGTTTCAGAGTTCTCCCTCTGGAAATGTACCTGCTGAAATGAGTGGGGAAATGGAGCCATCCTGTAATAGGAGGGAGGCTGAAACTGAGCAGAATCCGTGTGTGTGAAAATGAGAGCAAGCAAATGCATTAGCGGTTGGTTTAGGGGTGGATTGAGAAGCTTGGATTTCATCAAGAGCACCGAAATTATGAGGATCTTTGCAATCTGCTATTAAAAGACCAAGCTTCAACTTAGCTGATGGACTTGGCTGAAAAGAGCATGACAGCCCTTTTC
>NW_008676620.1:20856-41356 GCF_000695815.1 Acanthisitta chloris | reverse complement strand
TAGGGAAAGTGTTTCTTCTAACTTACTGCAGATCAGAAATACCTGCAGAACCAGTGCTGCCAAAAAGCACAGATTTAATGCTGATACAGGCTAGAGTCAAAACAATAGCAGCACTTGTAACAAGCAACAATAGCTTCTTACACCAGTTGTGCAAATGAAACAACTCTAGGCATTTGTTACATGATAAATTATTGTGTCTTCAGTCAGGCTGCAGTGAGTTCAGCTGATGTCCATGGGTGCCTAAAAATCACTTTTGAAGCAGCAAATGCATATTGTTTGGGTTTTGTTTGGGTTTAAATAAAAGAAAAATCCTGAGCAAATTATTCAGGGACTTCCTATATTTATCTGTCTGCGGGCAGAGATCTTTAAAAGCTACTTGGGCCCCAAGAACACATTCCTATGAGGAACTGAAGTTTGTCCAACACAGTTTTTCAGTTTTTCATCAGTTTTAGTAATATATTAGCCTGTGAATTTAACAGTGGTGTTATACTGATGGCCAGTCAGGACACACTTGCTGTCAAAAGAGCAGTACTTGGTCATAATTGATACGGCTATGTCACTAGTTGCTGCTTTTTTTGTTGGGTTTTTTTTTGTGTGTGTGTGTAGGGGATAGAGTTATTTAAAGATACTCATTGTGTTATGCTAAGAAAGCATCATCTTATACAAGACAAAGTGAGGACTGGGTCTAGAATTCAACCCTTAATACCATGCTGCTCAGGCCTTACTGTGGTGACTGTGAAGATGTTTTCTCAGATTTGGGTTATTTCTTTTACACAAGTTTTCCAGTGCAAGTGTATCCCTTCCCGAAATGTTGATAACAAAGTGCTGTCATCCGTTATCTGCTGTGTATGATAAGAGGTTAACTCTTCTCACTCAGGTATCTTAAAGGAAGAGTCAACAGTTAATGCCTTGAGCCTTGTTCTTTCATCTGTTTTTAAATAAGAGATCTCACTGAATTTGGAAATTGCTGAAATCACTGAAGAAATGAAATTTGTCCTTTGTTTTCTGTGCAGGAACTGACAGAAGAAGGCCTTCCTTTTCTCATACTTTTCCACATGAAAGATGACTTGGAGAGTTTAGAGAAATTCCAGCAAGAGGTTGCACGGCAGTTAATAGGTGAAAAAGGTTTGTAGTAACTCCTACTACTACTCGGTTTTACTGGTATAATTTTTTTCAGGCAACTCAGTAGAGTGGAAGCAAAGGCCAAACAGAATCCTAGCTTTAAAGCTCTTGAGACCAAAGGGCTTTATGCACTTCTGACAGTGAGGACCAACTCCTCTGGGAATGATTAAAAAAGATACGCAATTTATTAGTAAGTAACTGTTTCAGAAATCCTTCTTGTCTGAATGTGGTTTGAGAGGACATTAAACAAAGCTTCAGTTTGTAATACAGAAAAACCACTTTAAGAAAACCTGTTTGGTAGTGTTAGTTACTTAGGTCTATTTTAAGTTTTGCATGTTGTATCTGTCATCTCCACCTTTGTAATAGTTATGAAAGTGGTTAGGGTTTCAAGATAATGATAGGACAATCTTAACTTGTCATGTTGTCTGCTCACACTTTTAAGGTACAATAAACTTCCTCCATGCTGACTGTGACAAGTTCAGGCACCCACTCCTCCACATTCAGAAGACTCCAGCAGACTGCCCTGTTATTGCCATTGATAGCTTTAGGCACATGTATGTCTTTCCAGACTTCAGCGACTTGTCGTAAGTATTTTTCTTTGTACGTTTTAATTTGAGCAGAGCAAAGGAAAAGATGTGTGCTCATACTTTAATCAGTCCTATGGCAGGAAGATGAGTAGTCTGGGGTAGGTCAGGCTGCCTATGTGTGATTCAGTGTCAAGAGCCCTAAAGCAGTGTAACTTGGCATGAAGTCATTGTCTGAATGGAGTTGTATTGCATCATGCCAGAAAAGAATCTTGTGTTAAGTTTTTAGATGCTGGTCTTCTTTTATTTCAAAGTTTAGATATTTTCTGTAGTAGTTAGGCATTTGGAGCCCAGCATGGTATTTTTAGCAGTGATCTAGATATATCAATTAACTTTAAAAGATTTGAAATGCTACATGGAATGTATAAGTGCTGTGCTATGCAGTGATTACTGTAAAATGCACCATGTAAGAATTCCCAACCTACCGGTTTGGTTTTTCCTGCTGTGCAATTCTAGCCTTCCTGCATTAGTCTAAACCTGGAGAGCTGGCAGAGAAATCCTTATTGTGTGGGTTTCTGATATTTTCCGTATGCAACTTGGAAAATGGCCGATCACTGGCATGTTTATCTGGATGAAATATGTGAGTGTGAAGTATCAGGGTGCTTGGGTGAAATACCACTGTGATAATCCTTGCACCAGCCTGGATCTGTATGTTGCACTGCTGTGGAAGCAGATGTTCTGTCTTTCGTGGGCCAGTTGAGGAATGGAGATGTGTAAACATTCTCTTCAGGAGTTTTCAGCCCAAGACAAGTGCTCTTCTTTGTCTTCTGGTTGGGTGTTAAGCTCTAGTTCCTGTATCAAAGGAAGTACCTGCACATGCACTGCCTGTTAAGTCCTGGTTGGATGCCTGGGCTGGGCATTTCAGGTTTGTCAGAGCCAAGGATTCAAAGCTCAACCTTCACATACCATGTGAACATAATCCCATGTCTAATTTTGCCATTCCAGGAGGCATTTTTCTACCTGGAATGTTGACATTTGGAAGGAAGGTTTGAACTTAGCTTCTTTCTGTAATTCTCCACAGGTGTATTCTTAAAATGTGGTCTCTGATATATCTTAAATAGTTCTTTTCAAATACCTGAAGCTATGTATGTTGTAACTGCGATAGTGACTATTTGTCTCCCTGTGTTCCTGTTCTTTGGAAGATTATGTTCATGACACATGCCAGTGCTTAAAAAAAGTAGCAGGATAATTGCATTTAAAAAACACTGAGTTTGTCACTTTTGAAACAGCCCTAAAATAAATTAATATTTCTTCTAGAGGCAATATTTAGTTGAGGCTTTCATTTTGTTTCTTACACGTTCTGTTTCTGTGAAACACTGTCAGAATAACAAGAGCTGCTTGCTTGATGTGTACCAGTTGTTACATACAAATGAAGCTCAAAGAGAGATGTCAAGATTGTAGACAGTTGCCTAATGATAAATAATTATTCAGCCTTACTCTAGGAGGTTGAGCTGATACATAGAAATACCTAACAAACAGTTTGGAAACAAGGAGAGCTTGGAGCTCCTGGGGTGATAATCTTTTGTGTATGTGGTTTGGATTTTTGTTTTGGCTTGTTGTTGTTTCTTTGTTGGTCTGGTGTGTGTTTTTTGGTTTTTAATAATAGGTGAAACCTTAATTCTGGGGCTTTCATCTATCTGCAAGGATTTTTGCCACTTTAGTACATCTCCTGGACTCATTTACAGACTGGCCCCAGGCTGTCTCTTGTAATCTCAGTGCTGCCACCAACCAATGGGGTTTGGATATAGCACTTTCAGAACTGCCCCACTAAAAGATTTCCTCTCTTTAGGGAGTGTGTGGTCTTTTTGGAGAATAGGCACTTCATAGGCAAATGAGACTGTCACTCAATATTTTATCCTTGTACTTTGGCCACCTATTGTTCCAGGTTGGAAATGATAGCAGGGGGCATTCAACAGATCAGTTGCAGCTTCTCAGTGAAAACAGGCTGAGCTACATGAGGTTATAGGCACCAAGTGCCCTTGCTGCATTAGGAGAGGAGAATGTCTCCAGGGCAGGAGCCCAGGGTAAAGCAGGGAGCAGTAATTCTGCTGTCCCTATTACCAGGCTGGAATGAACCCCTTCCCTCCATCGTAGTAATTCCTGATTTTATCTGGGAAGAGACCCCTTAAAGTATCGGTGTAACACTGATTAGTTACATTGCTGTGGTGATACCCTCTGACTCTCTATTATGCTACATTTTATCCACAGAGATTTTTGGTGGTGTGAAATATGGCTGATAGCTTGTCTGACCACACTTTGTTTCTCTCTCCTAAATGTAATAATTGGTTTGATGAAAGACTCCCTACAAAACTTGACTCCATTCACATATGACCTTTTGATTGCATGCATAATGCTCATATTACAGCTTCTCATCTTTAATACTTCCTAGATCAACTCTTTACTTTGAGACTTTTGGTCTATTTGACATTTCACAAATAAAATTGGATGCTGTAGTTTAGCATACTTGCTGTGGGTGACAGTAGATGATCTCAGATTAGATTTACATTGATATCCTCTTACTGCTTATCTCTGGTGTATATGCAGTTGCTGAGGCACTAGAGAGCCTTTCAAAGATGTTTTGTCAATACTGCTGCCCAAGTGTCATTTGTATCTGTAAACTGTGCATTTGGAACCTGCTGTTCCCTCTTACATTATGGTTAGTGGGGAGCTGAAGTGAGTACACAATGAAGTTATTGGCTGCTACAACTCTGTGGGAGTTATTGAAAAGATGAAATACTTGCTGTGTTCTCAAGAGACAGTGGAAAGAAAAAGAAGCTGGTAGGATACCTTAGCAAGCCATTTGGCTTCCTGTTCTCTATTAATCACCTAAAAGTGGGCATAGTGTGCTAGATAAACAGAAGTTGGTGACTCAAAACAGTGTACTTTAAATCTTCTGTGTTTGGACTGAACTTGTAATGAACATGTGGGTGTTTCTGTTGGATTTGTTCCAGAGTTCCAGGTAAACTGAAGCAATTTGTACTAGACTTGCATTCTGGAAAATTGCATAGAGAGTTTCATCATGGCCCTGATCCAACTGATGTAGCACCTGGTCAGGTAATGTTACAACCAATGCATTTAATTTGGCCGTTTAGTAAACACTTTTTTATTACTTGTCAGAGCTGTACTTTCTAATGTGTTTGTACTTTTAACTTCTGTCTCCTGAAAGAGAAGTTTGTTTACAGAAACATAATGTTGCCACTTCTGCTTGGCTCTTCCTTTCACTTTTTTTGAGTAAAGGCAGGGAGAGCATTAGACCTGTTTGCCTTGAATCAGGGCAGAGTATAAGAATGTATATTTTTCTCCACTGAAACAGAAGATCTTGGGCTCAATGACTCTTCTGACCTCATAGAGCAGCTCTTATGTGACTTAGTTGATTCTCATGTGACTTAAGTGCAAAAGCTGATAACACATAGCTGCACTATTTCCCACATGACATACTCTGAGGTGCTTCCAAGTGGGAAGAACAATTGATTGCATGTTTTATATATTTACTGAAAGTCACCCATCCATGCAGGAGGCAGATTATTAGAGCATCAACAAAAGACTGATAAGCACTAATAGGCCTTATTGCTTTTATTAATGCAGTTAACAAATGGCATTAGTAGTGCTCACAGGCTGCACTTGTCAGCTTGTGTTCCTCATGGTTCTGCTCAAAGGTTGTCATGGTGTGTAATTACATGCTTGGAAGTCAGTTCTGGGGTCTGTTTAGGAACACAACTACTTGATCTTCCTCCAGATGAAACTCAGGAGCAGCTCAGTGTTTGGTTTAATCCAAGAGGCAGAAAAGAAGGGACATTACCAGCCCAAATTCCTTCTCTACAGCAGTGTCTTCTAACTGTCTTTATCAGCCTTGTATCTTCTTGATACACCACTGAGCTCATATGCTTAGTGTCATGCTGAAAAGTGCAAATGTAACAGCCTGTCAGGGAACATTTTCCTTACCTCAGGCACCCTCTAAAGAAGTAACTGTTTTAAACACTTCAAAGAAGTTACACATGGCATTGTCTAGGGCTCAGAGCCACTCTGGTCCCAGAGACCTGATGCCCTTGTGTTGGGGTGCCTTGGGCCGTGACAGAAACTGTTCATAGCTACAGGCTCATTTTCCTGGTCATCTGTGGGATGTGGTAGGGGTGGCACTGCACTAAGCCGACTGAGTGCAGTCTCCTGTTGCCCTGCGCAAAGTTAAAAGATTTAAAAGCGTGAAAGCCCTGGAGGGCTGACCTTGGGCCTGGCTTGCCTTGGGCCAAGAGGATGACTGCTTTTTTACGTTGTCATGATTGGCTGTGAAAACATGTGGGCTGGACCATCTTAGCAGTAATTCATTTAACTAGTAATTCCCTGTGTTTCTCTGGAATTCACTGAGCAACCAGAATTCAAGTCAGCAGGTGGAAGTGCAGTAATAAGGGCTGGAGACTGAGGTGCAGGCCCAGCAGTTGGTCAGCTAGGAGGCAGACAGGAAGGTGGCATGAGGAGGAGACACTCTGAGGCACTTGCTGTGAGGAGGAAGCTTGGCCAGGGAGGGGGGGAAGCCTGTTGAGTCCCTGGATCCTGCTGCCTCCCTCTCTGGGCACAAGCTCATAGCCTAGAGCTGCAGGCTTGCTGTTGTCTCCATCCTGCCCTGAGAAAGGCACACAAACCCTGGGATGTTTATGTTCTCATCTCCATATGGCATCCTGCCATCTTGTGGAAGATGTGGATGCAATGGAAGTACTGGCCTCAGCTAAAGTGGAGGTTGTCATAGGTCATCAATACCCCTTGAATTGCATGGGGTTTTTTTGTGTTGGGTTTTTTAGTTTCCATAGAAAACTAATTCTGAAGTATTTTGGCAGCGATGGTTCACTTTTGCCTTGGTGTATCCCGTAAAACACATGCAAAGTAGAATACTCTCAAAACAAGTGGTAGACAGACTCAAACCAATATACAGTGGGGTAATTTGAAATACTTCTAAGTGGCTTGTACAGAAATTTGTGTGATGGCTGTTACTTTGAGATGTGCCAACGAAAGGAATATCCTTAACTGAAGGTGCTTAATTAATGTGTGTGTGTGTTCTACTGACTTGGGACTTATAATGTGCCTTCCAAAAAAAAACCCAATTTGTGAGAATGCTGGACATTTGTGTACTCCCATAATTAATGCCAGAAATTCATTTAATGGAGGTGACAGATTATTAAAATTAATCTAACAAACGATTTTACTGTTTGTTCTGTTTTTCAGCCAATTCAGGATATAGCAAGCAGCCCACCAGAGAGCTCATTCCAGAAACTGGCACCCAGTGAACATAGGTACACCTTATTGAGGGAAAAAGATGAACTTTAAAAACTTGAAATGATCTTGCAAGCCTTTCAGACAGCAGCATTGACTTCTGTGTGGTGGAAATAGTAAACCTATATTTTCATAATTCTATGTGTATTTTTATTTTGAATAAACTGAAAAATAATTTTTTTCTCCCCAGGCTTGTAAATACATTTGTTTGGTGGGTCATTCTGTACAGCATCTTTCAAACAGTACGTTCTTAATGCTATAGTCAAATATCAGAGACCCATCCAGACTCTTGATCTAACTCTGTTCTGTAAAACTTTTATAATCCAAATGAAGGTATCCTTGCCAGAGACATGCTGTTAACTTGCACTATCCCATTAAATAGGACTTTTGGGTTGTTTTCCGTGTAACCTTGGTAGTATGTGCTTTTTCTTCCTCATGTGAACAGCTATCCTGGTAATCTATTTCTTTGTCACATTTTTCTCCAACTTAAGAGGGTCTTCTATTCTGGATACTTGGGAGGGGAATAAATTAAAGTTTTACAGAATCTCGTGTGGTGCTTTACTGGCTGTAAATGTCTAAGCAATTAAACAATCCGGAATATTAAAACAGCAAGTGAGGAAAGGAAAGGTTGTAATGATAATGGCTGTACTTGGAGGGACTGGACTGACCTGCTCTGATTTCCTGGAATTAAGATTCTTATGTTACCCACATAGTTGTGTTAAAAGAAATGAATGTTGGAAACCCTTCCAAGTAAGAGAGGACATGGGCTGGACTAGCATCTGAGTTGTGTCAGTCCTAAGTCAGTATCTGTATGTATGTTACCATTAGTCTTGGGTGGGGGTTGTTGTTTTGTTTTCCTCTGAGTCCCTGCCTTCCTGGCAGACACTTACTTTTTGAACAACCATTGCATGTTGTCTGTTTTACTCTCTTTTGTCTGGCTTGTGCCTTATTGCATCGTCTTTGAATTCTGCTGTGAAGAAGGAATTACCAGTTTCCTTGTGGGCTTTTCTGTTACACACTACACCAGAATATGAGCTTTTTCCTCATTGAGTCTTCAAGCTGCTGGGTGAGATGGACATAGAGAAGCTGTAAGATGGCAAAATACCTGTTAATTTGTGGTGCGTTCTTGGAGATGAATTAGTATTGGATTTTTGACAGTACACTTCTTAACGAAGGTTTAGTGTCCTTAGAAACAAGACTGTTCTCTGGACAGGTGGACCTCTAGGTTCAGGTTTACTTAGAAGAGCCCCAGATTGTGCAGTCACTGTTCAGGATCCTTTTGCCTCTCAGGCAGATGTCACCTGCTCAGTTATTGACAGAAGACTTCCATGGTCTGGTGCAGCTGTGGCAAAAGTTGAGCCCAGGACAGCTTCCTGAATGGAGCCCCTGCAGCACCAGGCACTGGAGCTTTCTAGGGAGCAATGCTGATGACCTACAGCTAATGGAGCAGCTGCAAAGTTGACAGTATTGCAAGGCTTTGTTTACAGACATACTTTTTTGTTGGTTTTGAGTCAGCATTTTGGAGTGCACATGAAGTGCTTGAAAAGCCAGGCCTTCTCCTGGCCTGTTCTCCATCTCATGCCAAATCAGGCTTTTTTGGCAGCACAGTCATACCACCTTCCAGTTGGAATCTGAAGATCTGAGCAGGGTGTGGTTTTAAGGCTGCTACAGAACTTCTGGAGTTCATCAAGCACCTCCATGGTGCCTGCAAGTACTCACCTTACTCCTCTGATGCTCCTGTTTTTCCTGGGGATTCTTATTTATGAATGCTGTCTGGTGCAAGATGTCTAAACCTCCCTTTCCAGAGAGAGATGCTACCTCATCCCTCGAACAGTGGATGGTGCTTTCACCTAGACAGTGAAAGAGATGAACCTCCTCTGCCATTCCTCAGTTCAGGTTTGCTTTTCTGAGTAAGTCTTGTTCCCAGAGCTTTGGCATCCCAGCACTAGGTGGACAACTAGATGTAACAGTTCTATGACAGTTAGATGCTCAAGTAGTTTCAGTGTGCATTAATTGCAGTTGGACCTGATTCTCCTGGGTTCTTGAGGATCATTGACTGGCTGTAACAGTATTCAGGTGATTTTTCTATTTGCAAGCAGAAGGTTGAACAGCTAAAGCCTAACTATGTTTGCCTAACGTTATGCTGAGTGTCACTTGAGCTTTTACATGACTGGTGACACAGAGAATTGGCCTGGAGAGAGCAAGTGCTGGATGAAATCAGAGTTGTGTTTCGAACCAAGCCCTTCAGCTCTGATCATCTACATCTGTGCATTTAACCATTTGGTGCTCAGCTAACCACTCCCTTTAACACTTCTCAAGGCTTTCCTGGGAAGTTGTCAAAAATAATAGTATTTACCCCATATGGAACAAAACCATTCCAAAGTCTTTAACTGAACTTCAGATGTCCATTTTCTGAGCCAGCAGGGGTGTATGAGTTACTAGATACTTGTGATATTTCAGGAACTTGTATTCATTTCAGTCTGCAAATATTTCAATAGCTGAAGCATGTGTTTGGTAACTCAGCACAGGGTTCTTAAACCTTGGTAATGCAATTATTTCCATAATATAAAATTATTAAACTCCAATGTTCCCAGTAAATGCTACAACCAGTCTCATTGGCAAAACCTTTTATTTGGTCTGAAAGAATTATTTATATCTTACATTTCTTCTGACTACCATGCCTAGCAATTTAAATGCTAGTTTGGTTACTCAGATGCTGATGTTTCTTCACATATGTAAATAACCCACCCATTTTAAAAAATCATAGCTTAAATAATAGTCTCCCACATCTAGTGTGAACACAGTGCCTTGAAATTGCTTCCTTAAAGATGCAAGGGGGAAGAATAGTTTTCGTGCTAGACATTTCAGAAAATGAGTTCATACCAAGCTGAATTTGTATAAACTGGGGAAGGAATTCAGTCTTATGAATTTAGATTGTCCTGGCATTAGTCCAGCTTGGGGGGAGAGGATGGAGTCTCCAACACTGCTGCTGTGGCTTCTGTCATTTACATCCACAAGGGTCACAGCATACAGTAGGAAAGCAGACATTGCTTTTTAAAATCAGACAAGGAATCAACCACAGTTGCTGATTAAGAACACTTGCTTCTCTCAGTTTCTTCCTTTTAATGTAGAAAATAAATATCAAAGGATTGAAGAGCCTTAGGAGGAAGTTGTTACAAGCTGATTAACTGTGTTTACATCTGCAGTAGGTGTATTTAAAGAAAAGCACTTTTTGCCTGTCAGGAGCAAATGAGCTGAATTACTCAGGTCATGTTTTGCACTCCAGCTGATGTTACAAATGCAGACACCGTGGCTTTAACAGATGCCATTTGGCAACGTCTGCAATTACCTGTGAAAACTATTCTTGCACCCATTGCTTCCCTGAGCCTCAGACCTACTTAAAATAGACAGCAATTTCAGTATTTTAAAAGTAATAAGGAAGAACTGTTCAGAAGAAGTAATTTGTGCTGTAACTAACAGTTGCTTACAAGGTCTCTAGGCACAAAACACATCATCTGCCCTTAGCAGACAGTGATTTCCAGTGATGATATCAAAGTACTGGTTAGCACAAGGGAGCTCTTTCTCTAGGACACTTCCTGGGCCAGTGTTCCCTGCTAGAGAGCCTTAATCACTAAACACTGACTTCAAGGTGCATCTCATAAAACTGGACTCAAGCAGAGCTCAGGATGAATTCACCAATCTAAACTTTAAAAGCAGCTTCCCAACCTCAATTTCTGCTCTTCCAGACAATAGCAACAGTAGTGTTGTAACTGTCCTGAAAGGGTGGAGGTAGGACCATGTGCCAAACTGTAGATTATGTGACCACAAAAACACATTAACACTTCCATATTTAACAATGAAAGTTTCAGAAGCAAAAGGCTTCTTAAGCAGCAAAACAGGATGGTAAGATAACAGGTATCCACTATAAAAAGCAAGCAAAAGCACTACCAGCATCTCACCCCATACAAGTTCTGCAGCATGTCCCCAAATCTTGAAAAGGCTCAGCAGCTACTCTGCAGTGTGGGTTGAAGTGGAAGCTTTGGCACCTAATGGTACACAAGAGGTGTGCAGCTGCCCCAGACAGGTCTGATTTACTTTGTAAACAGTACCAGGTTGACATTTTCGACAGTCTCATCCTCTGGGGATGCCAACTGGCACCATGCAAGGGGCTTTGCTGCTTCACTGTCGGTTGACCTGGTGCCTACTGCCACCCTTGAGGGATAATGGACTATTGAGGGATCAGGCCTTGCTGCAGCACTGTCTTCCAGGGAAGTTGTTCAGCTCTCCCACCGGAGCACTGTGCGTTCCAGGAGTCAAGAAGCAAGGGCAACATCCTGCAGTAAGTGCTGCTTAAGCAAGGTGAGGTTTCCAGTTCAGAAGGCCAGAGCTTGGCTCTTCATCCTGTGTGGTGGTTCTCAGGACAAGCCAAGGAGTTGAACAGCTATGGAAAAGTATGATTCCCCAGTAGAGTCCTGCAGGGTTGCTGCTTAGACTGTTTGATTCATAACTACACTTGGAGCAAGGTGAAGAGTTTACAAATTTTAAAAAAAGGTCACCTGATAAAGAGGAGAAGCTGCCTCCAATGCTGATCTGATATGGCTGATGGAGGCAGGTATGATATGTACGTAGTTTTTTTTTTCCATACTGCTCACCCAACACTTTCACCTTCTCTTACGACAGCTGATGCTTCCCTGTGCATTACTGAGCACACATAGTCTGTCATGTCCCAGGGATGTACACACAGGAAGAGTTTGGGAATCCAGATAAATTGAAAGTAAATTTAAAATACTATGACCAAGAAAGACTGTGACAGCCTTTATTTCCTTTTCTCTGGGGCACTACTATAAAAGATCCAGCTTCTCATGGCATTCATGGGAAAGCACTAGGGTTTTCCAAGGATCTCTGTCTTGTCTGTAAGTCACTTTGTGCAAATTTGGCATGAAGCACCTGTCACCCATGATTACAACTGTGCATATAGCTCACTCAAGGAATTTATAATTAAAAGTTATCCATATAATTTTCAAAGGCCTGATGTCACCACATCCGAAAAGAGGAATTCTGACATGACTGTTTCAGCCCTCCCAAGGAGCAGTACTTTTGTCAACATTCACACATCTCAGCCTTGTAGTTAAAGCATAAGGCTGCAAGTCTGTCATTAGTGTGGCTACCACACTATTGTTCCTAGTCATAATGAATCTATCCTTCAGCTGGATTTTTTGGCACTTTGGTGAGAAAGCTCTGGACAGCTGGAAGAGACCTGCTCAATCATTCTTTGTTTTTTCCTTTGTATCAATTTTCCACCTGTGAAACCCAAAATTCCACCACCAACTGCAGCTGCAATTCCTGCCACTTTGAAGCCTGCAAGGAGGCCAATAGGACCCCCCACCACTCCACCAATGACTGCACCTGCCACAGGCAGAGCTGCCAGCTTGTATTTCGCAGCCTGGAAAGGAAAAACAAAATAGTTAGAATACTTGCCTGTGGCGATGTGCATTTTCCCCTCACTGCTCCTGGCAATGACTTGAATGCTCCGTGATAAATAAACTTTACAAATTAGTATTTAAAAAAAAGAGGTGTTCCACTATCCCACGTGTATGAGAGAACATACTAAAACCAATTCAGAACTGAGCTGTCTCATATACACAGTGGTGAACCAACATGGTTCTGGCTGATCATGTACACTGTGTGTTACCTGGTCACCAGCATTCAATCAAATGAGAAACTGAGAAAATCCTCAGTCATGTGCCTGACTCTAGGTTTGGGGCTTATTTAGCAACTGACATCTATGTAGAATGGGATGGAAATGACATCACCAACCTCTTGTTTCACACTTAGGTGATTCTTAGCCAGTCACTGTATGCACTTGTCTTTGTAGGTAAACCAAAGTAGCATCGGAACAGCATTAAAAAAGCCTCCCCCAAATTAAATAATTTTATTTCCTAGTAGCCTGAACAGGATAGAAAATTACAAGGAGATTGATTTTTTTTCCCCAGCTACCTGTGGGTCATTTCTTCCTTATTTCCTTAATTGCTGGTTCCCTCAGCATTAAAGATCAATGGGGTTAATACAGAGGGTTGCTGGGAGGCAGAGTACCATTGATTCACCAGCAGGAGCAGATCCCTACCTTCCCCAAGTTTTTGGTTCCCTCTTCAACATTCGCAGCAGCAGTGTTGACATGGTCTTCAATCCTGTCAATCTTCTCCTGCTGAGCCTAGATGCAAAGGAATTATGAGTGAGGTGACCTGCTGGGAAGCAGCAGTGAGCCAATACACACCATTTTAATGCCTGTAATCAGGGCCCCACAGCCACTTTCATCTGCTACACACTGCACCAGCAGCCTTAATGGTGCTTCATGATTAGCATCTGATAACTCTGCTGAAACTACAGACTTACTTTGAAAAAACCTTAACTATTAAGTAATAATACAGTGTGGGTATCAGACAATGTGTTGCTGCAGTTAAGAGAAAACAACCCTAAACATATGATTTGTCAATCTTTTCAGTGAATAGATGAACTCACATTCCAAAGGCAAAAATAATCCAAACTAGCCTTTTTGTTTCCGGCTGAGTTGCATGTTAAAAAAAAATAATTCTATAAAGAGCATTTGTAAGATCAGTAGCAACACCAACATACAAAGCTGCATCAGGAAATCTTAACCAGAAGTGTTTAATTATGGCATTCTAAAACAGTGACTTAAGTACATATAGTGACAGCTCTGAAAATATACTTGATGTTGCTCTGTATTTTACTGTTTGACTTTACAAAAACATTCTATCCTTTCTCCCAATGCAGCCAGATTCCCCTGCAGTCTCTCTCAGGGAACACTGGAGCAGAAGATGAAGGGGTTTGTTTGTTCTTATTTTAATCTCAGCAGTGCCCAGACTGTTTTATGTCACAAAATAATGAGGTGGCTGATGTTCAGCTTGAAATAAAAGGCATTCTGAACTGTCTTCCTCTTTCTAATTCAGAAACTGCTGAGCTCACCAGCTCTGGTATCTTCGTCTCCTATGCAGTACACACACTTTAGATGCTTGATATTATACCTAATGATGGTTGTGTGTAAAGTCCATGAAGTCCTGGGAACAGGACCTCTTCCTTTCACCTTTAGGATACTGAATGAAAATTTTTGCAGTCCCTCTCTAGCCTAATGAATCTTAGTTGGGTGTTTTGGTATTTGTGAAGCAGCACATATTCAGCAGAAAGGATAAAAGCTTATCTATCCCTACTAACCCAATAGCAAGGAGAGTAAAGAACTCTCCTAGGAGATGGGAATTGCAGGTTTAAATTCCCTGTGGCACAGGAAGAACTAAACATTGGGAACTGAGTGTGGATGATGAAGACATTTTGGCAGTGTTGTGAGAGCACAGAAAGGACAGGATAAAGGTGAGGGATTTTTTTAGTACTCCTGATTAAGTGAGAAGTACCTGAGAAACACCTTCACCCTGTTGAGTGAAGCTGTCATCACCATGCCAATTAGAAATTGTAAAAATTAATGGGACCTGGGTAGAAGTCTGCAGTCAACACCGTAGAGTTTCTACTATGGTTCAGTTTGTGGCCACATGCACTAGCTAGAACATTGTAGTTGCTCTAGTGACAAGCACTTAGGAGTGATTACCAGCTCTATTGCTGAAGCAGAAGACTACTGCCTTCTCAAAAAGTTACCTTGGCAGAGCCTGAATCCACAGGAGAGCCACAAAGACACCTGTAGCAAGGAGTCACTGATGTAGGGAAGGAAGAGCTGTTAGCTTTCTAACCAGACACAGCAGCAGAGTACTTAAACTAGTGCTTTTGAACATTCTTCTTCTGTTGGCTATTCAAAGAATACATCAAATTGTCTAGCAGTCAGGTTAACATTATATGCATCACCTACTACTTTGGAAAGTGTCTGATGTTCCATCTTTGAAACTACAGGTGTATTTACCATAGTGCCAAGGAGCAAAGACAGCACCTTTGTGCAAGCATCTCAGCTCACTGTGAGGAAACTGCTCTGCCTCTAGTGGCACCTTCCTAAATTCCTAACAGTGACTAGGATTTTGTAGTCTCGAATATTGGACTGAATTAAGACAGTTAATGTTATTCCACTACTCTGTCACTTTGATCAAGTGATACCAGCTCAGTCTGAGTTCAGACTAGGGGCAGAAGTACTGTTCATCTTGTTTTCATCCCCACCGAGGAGTTATCCATTCACCCTCTTTTTGTCCGAGGCTCTGTGTAGGACAGAGCACAGAATTAATACTTACGTTGACTAAGAGAGAAAAATCTGTCACCAGCTGGCTCAGCTCAATCAAGTCCTGCAAATAAAAAACAAATGTTATTCTGTAATAGTTGCTAAAAACAAGAGCACCAAGGTGGCAGTAAGGAGTTCCAACATACCCCTTCTAAACTTTCCCAGGACTCAGATGCATTTTCTTCTTGAGGTATTTCCGGAAGGGGGGAGTAGATCTGGATTAAACTTTGGGAGTTGTCCTTCACTTCCATGTTATGTAAAGTTTCTGCATGAGAAACGTGATGTTTATAAATCAATGCACTGAATCAGAATGCAGGTGATGTGTAAAGTTTCTCAAGGGTAACCTGATACTTAACCTAGTTCAAGCCAAGGAACAGCCCCAAAAGTGATCATATAGGGGTAAGTCTTACAGCACCAGACAGTTTCTTAAAAGGCTGTTATTGGCAAAGAAATTGACTCATTTCTATGAGCACACTTTCACACTCAGTCCTGAGAATGACAGTAAATTATACTCCTGAATTCAAGGTCATTTAGTTAATCGGCTAAGAAAACTGAGCTTGGCACAAAAACTTTTCATTTACACACAGCACAGAAAACCACTGTGCTTCCAAAACTGAACAGGCAGTTACTCATTTTATGATTGATTATCATGCTACTGGTTTGATTTTCAGCCACTGGGGACTCAACGAAGCTGGAGGGAAAAGCTTTCAAAGTAAAAGCAGTGAAACCCAAGTAACAGTGCCCTGCAGTCAGTGCTGGATCTGGCTGGGTAATGGTGCTGTGAGGATGACAAACATTTGCAGCTCAGTGCTGTACAGGGGATATTCTCAAGTGTCTTCCTTTCTAAATCCCTGGACTGAATGCAGAAAACGTTAGAACAAAGTATAGGGGGAAAAATGGGGAATAAGACAGCAAGGTCAGTCACATGGGAGCAGATACAATGAAGAGACACACACACCTCCTCCAAAGAGCTGATTCTGGAGCCACTGTGGATGTCATGGACATGTGTATAATTGTGGACAAGCAATTAAGTGGTAATAAAGAACGATAACAGACAAGTTTGGCTGGTCATAACAATGACTAAGGAAGAGCCTGAGAGTCTGAAAGGCAGACTGGAGAATGCACGTATGCAAACAGCACAAAGATCATGTTAATTCAGACAACTTTGATTTCTGAAGGGAGATCACTGGTTTAGTAGGACACTGGTGTTTCCTTCCTCTGGTTCCTCAGTTCTTCCTTCCCCTCTGGGGAAGCTTAATATGGGGAAGGCTGGTTAGATATGTCTAACAATACTAAAGTGTAAATATTGTATTAAAATCTTTAGAAACAATCAATGTGCCAAAGTACAATGGTAATAATATTATATGACTGTTACAACAAGAGATACGAACAATGGAAAACAAATAAAGATAACCAAATCCATAAAAATACTGGTAACAGTGCATGCTTGTTCATGGAATTCATTTAAGACAAAATAAAAATGATACATTTTCATAACATTTGTCCATCTCTCAACATTTTTATCCCAGTATCTCAAAATGCCTGAAGGACCCAATCTTCCTATTCTCGGCTCAACAGAAGTCTAACACCAATGAAGTTGATATTCAGCCACGATTACTAAGTAGAGTAACAACAATGCAGTAAATAATTTGGGGGTTTAGTTTGGACTTCTTTTTCTTTCTAATTATTTCTCCCCTTCTTCCTTTCAGAATTCACACATGGAAGGCACTTCACCTTCTATAATCATCACATGTTCTTCCAGAACATATTTTTGATTTATAACCTCAGATTAATTAATGTTGTATACTCAGTTCCTAAAATACTACTTTCCCCTTTTCAGTGTAATTAATCACATACCCAAATGTGTGCATTTTTTGAGAAAACAGCTCTAGTACATACTCTGACATTTATCATTGGGTTTGAGTATTTGATTCCATTTCAATCCTACACAATCCTATTTCAAAATCAAGTTTCTTCTGCCAAGAAAAGCTTACTCTTCCCTAATCAGCCACATGCATGCTAAGTTGGTTGAAATTAAACCAATCATAATTCAGAAGCAAAATAAAAAGCTCACTAAGCAAAACTGCCTCCTCACAAATTACGTTCCATGCTCTAGTCTGTCCCTAACAATCTATGCTGATCTCTTGTGGAAAAGCACATCCTTCAAAGTGCATAAATGACACTGAAGTTTTGCATGACATACATTCAAGAGAAATAACATTTTTAATTAGGTTTACGTATTATCGTTTTCCAACGACTAAAAATTTGGGGAAAAAAACTCCTCCAGAAAATTCTTTACTCATTTCCAAAAAAATAAGGTAAAGAACAAGAAAGGTACGAGGTGTTCACACTGGGGCTGGAATTCTATTCATTAGTTCATGTTTTATCAAGCCTAACCAATTTTAATAGAACTGAGAATGGAAGTGGCTCCACCAGTTCACTTACAGCATCTCTGCAGAAATGCAATAATGCAAAACACCTCTGCAGATTTCACAGAGCAGCTCTGCACCTCGTAACACTCAAGATAACAATCTAATGCTCTGGAAGATTCAATATGTTGCTTAAAAGATTTTAGCACTTTTTAAGAGCAGAGTCTCACCTTTTGTTAACATTTGTTTAATATGCAACTAAATTCCATTTCCATTGGCCCTCAGCTGAGGGTGGTGAATGGGGGAAGGGACTATATCATATCACTCACATGCCTTCTAAATGGGAGATTTGAATTTGTAAACTCCTTCCTTCTCTACCAGATGGGAAGCAACATGCTACAAAGAATGGGTGTACCGAAGCTCCTTTGATTAAGATCAACAGCCAAGATTTGCTTTCAGGACTGCAGCCTCTGAGCACAAAAGGATAGGCAATATATTGTGTCTGTGTTAGCAATTGGACAGAGCTGCTTGCACAGGCAGGCGAACCAGGAAAAAAATATAAGTTTAATTGTATTTAGTTGTCTGTCTCACTTTAAATGGGGTGAATTATTTCCATATTCTTGAGTGGACTTGCAGGAGCCTGTCATTCCAGGAATATTCTTCTGTTCTTCTCATCCCAATCTTTCTGATCAATTTCTTGTCTTTCTGACGTGCTGTTATGCTCAATGTCCTCCATACTTGAAAGGTATTTCAGATTTCAAAAGCAGCCCCGCTCTTTGAAACTAAACTCTAGTTCCCATTTGCCACCTACGTAACTGTCAGGAAAGCAATAAGCCAGGACAAGGCCTTTCCAATGAAATACCAGAATGCACTGAGGACAACTGCAGAAAGTTACCAGAAGAAGAGATATCTTCAATTTAGTTCTGATCATAACAGAGAAGAGCTCACAAAGGGCCTGAAAGTAATGGCTAATATGTATGAAGGGAATCACTGAATACTGAAGACAATGAGCTCCCTCCAGAAGAGATGTCAACAAATTCGGCAAAATGATTAATAGAAACTATGTGGAAGAAGTTTCTAAAGGATAAAGGACTGCAGGATTGCTGACAGACACTAACAAAACAGGCTACACTGAAGATGACACCAAATTGCCTGGACAGAGAGGAAGATGTTTATGGCTTTAGCAAGAGCTCTTCAGTGCTCTGGATATCAAGAATTTGACAAACACAGTGAGTAAAAGGAATAATATAAGCACAGAAAGTTAATATCAGAAAGACTAGAACATAAATAAATTGCAACTACCAAGGGGCATAAATGGTAACAAGGAAGTTTGAAGTTAGAGGAAGACAGAGAAAGTGTAAGTGCATTGCCTGGTAAAGAAGGAAAAGGACAGATGGCCCACAGAAAGATGAAGTCAATCTTTATACCAACAGCGGTAATCTGGTATTTGATGCAATTAATTTAAACAAGAAAGACAAAAAAGAGACAGGCTGAAACATAAAAGAACAGGTTAAAAATATTGAGATGAGCTAGGCCTATTTAGGGCCTGGGCATTGATGAAACTCACACTAGACCATTTAAGAACTGTCTCTGAAAGTTCAAAGGTATTTTTGAGAACTCGAATGAGGTGGTCCCAGAGGAGTATGAGAGAAGAGACTCAGTTATCTTCATCCTTTTTTGGAGTGGAAGGAGAACGCAGCAATTAGTTAAACTTTGAAATTCACAAAGATATTAGGACAAACTACTGAACAATCAAGTACAAGATGTTCAAGAGGTCAAGATTCTGGTGTCAGATTATCAGAAGCCAATTCAGTCTTTTTTGTAGGCCCTGTAAGAAGATAGATTTCTTTTACAATGAGGGTGGTGAGGCACTGGAACAGGTTGCCCACAGAAGCTGTGGATGCCTCATCCCTGAGGAATTCAAGGCCAGGTTGGATGGGGCTCTGAGCAACCTGCTATGGTGGAAGGTGTCCCTACCCATGGCAGGGTGGTTGGAACTAGATGATCTTTAAGGTCTCTTCCAACCCAAACCATTCTGTGATTCTCAATTCAAGGTATCTTGATGTTCATAAGGCTTTCTGATACTAATGCACATGACATTCTTGAAAGCAAGCCCAGTCTTCAAATGCACTTTTCTCCCTGTTCAACCACGAGACTCACTAGCTTGTTAATCACACTTGAAAGAGTTCTTGTAGTTCTTTACGTAGCAACAAGGAGGGTCATGAAATCAAATCTGATGGCAGGTTCTTCTACAATGCCACTGACTGAGAATACTCTTTTGATTTTAAGACACATGAAATTTCAAACCATGTGAAACAGTACTGCTACTGCAGCAATCAAACTAATTACTGTTAGGTGGAAGGATTTAATCCTGATGTAGCCAACTTTCTCACAGATCGTTAGCAGAGAACACTAGCTGGCACCAGGGCATAAAAAAGGCTTCTCTTGAAGACAGAATAGGAGAACAAGGAATGAAAGATATTTTGCACAGAAAGGAGGGAAGAAGAGCAAACATGTCTGACTTGTAGCACGTTATAGTGTCTTTGAATGGATTTATGCTCTTTTCTTCTTTCTTGCCAGTTACCAAGTTAAAATGCTATCGGAAGATAAGTTCTCCTTCACCTAGAGAATTGCTCCTCTTTTCCATATATTTTAGCAGTGCCATATTATACTGTCTGCCATAAAAAAATTTTCTTCTTGATATTCTTCAAGCACTAATTCAGTGCAAATGGCCTAAATGGTTACTTGCACATGATCAAGTGATTTGCGGGGGGGGAAAAAAAGCCCAGCTACTATGAAACGTGAGTGTAAGTATTCTGCTCCCTATGCACAGTCCTCTATTTCATGACCCAAGGCTACAGGATCTTTCTCATGGAAGGCCACAGCTATTTAATTTCTTAAGAAACTTAATTAGAGCATTCCCTGCTTATCAAAAT